>NW_024599802.1:0-123947 GCF_016772045.2 Ovis aries | reverse complement strand
AGAAAGCGAATCTATTGACCCCAGGTGGTGGGGAGGGAAAGTGCAGCATTTACTATAAGGCACCTCACAAGGAGAATGGGTGGCTCATGCTCAGAAACCCCAAACTCACCAGAGGATTTCAGCAAAGGCTTTTAAAAAGCCAAGTAAGGGAGAAGGTCCCAGGGTCTGTGATCAGCTCATGCACACTGCTCTGATTGGTTGATGGTGAGGGAACAGGGTGGTGAAACAGGGGTTAATATATCAACCCTGAGGAACCAGGAGGTCTGCAGGACATATGCTCATGATCAAGTAGTTAATTTCTTCCATTTGGTGGGAGTTTCTAAGAAAAACTTAGAAAATATGCATCAGATATTATTATCTAAGTATTCAGAGAAGAGTGATAGCAGAGGATATAGGGGAGGTGTCTGCCCTAGGAGGGTTCCACTTGGTTGAACTCATGGCATTGAACTTAAAGACTTTGTTGTTCAGTCACTCAGTTGTGTGTGACTCTTTGGGACCCCGTGGATGGCAGCACAGCAGGATTCTCTTTTCTTTATCATCTGCCAGAGTTTATTAAAAGTCATGTCCATTGAGTGGGTGATGCTATCCAGCCATCTCATCCTCTGTCACCCCCATCTCCTCCTGCCCTCATACTTTCCCAGCATCAGGGTCTTCTCCAATGAGTCAGCTCTTTGCGTCAGGTGGCAAAAGTATTGGAGTTTCAGCATCAGTCCTTCCAGTGAACATTCAGGATTGATTTTCTTTAGGATTGATTGGCTTGATCTCCTTGCTGTCCAAGGGGCTGTCAAGACCCTTATCCAGCATCACACATAAAGACTAGGAAAACACTATCTTCCCCTGTGTGTATGTCAGTTGCTCAGTTGTGTCCAACACTTTTGACCCCACAGACTACAGCCTGCCAGGCTTCTCTGTCCATCCATGGAATTCTTCAGACAAGAATGCTGGAGTGGGTAGCCATGATACCACCCTTATGGCAGAAAACGAGAGGAACTGAGGAGCCTCTTGATGAAAGTGAAAAGGAGAGTGAAAAAGCTGGCTTAAAACTCAACATTCAAAAAACTAAGATCATGGCATCTGGTCCCATCACTTTGTGGCAAATAGACGGGGAAACAATGGAAACAGTGTCAGACTTTATTTCCTTGGGCTCCAAACTCACTGAAGATAGTGACTACAGCCATGAAATTAAAAGATGGTAGCTCCTTGGAAGAAAAGCTATGACCAACCTAGACAGCATATCAAAAAGCAGAGACATTACTTTGCCAACAAAGATCTGTCTAGTCAAGGCTATGGTTTTTTCAGTAGTCAGGTATGGATGTGAGAGTTGGACTATATAGAAAGCTGCTGCTGCTGCTGCTGCTAAATCACTTCAGTTGTGTACAACTCTGTGGGACCCCATAGACAGCAGCCCACCAGGCTCCTCATCCCAAAGAAAGCTGAGCGGTGACTAATTGATGCTTTTGAACTGTGGTCTTGGAGAAGACTCTTGAGAGTCCCTTGGACAGCAAGGAGATCAAACCAATCAATCCTAAAGGAAATCAGTCCTGAATATTCATTGGAAGGACTGATGCTGAAGCTGAAGCTCCAATACTTTGGCCACGTGACGTGGAGAACTGACCCACTGGAAAAGACCCTGATGCTGGGAAAGGTTGAAGGTGGGAGGAGAAGGGGATGAAGGAGGATGAGACGGCTGGATGGCATCACCAACTTGATGGACAGGAGGCTGAGCATGCTCCAGGACTTGGTGATGGACAGGGAAGCCTGGTGTGTGCAGTACATGGGGTTGCAAAATGTCAGACATGACTGAGCTGAACTGAACTGAGCCCTTCCCTTCCTCAGGGGATCTTCCTAACCCAGGGATAGAACTCATGCCTCCTGCATTGCAGACAGATTCTTTACCGTCTGAGCCACCAAGGAAGCCCTGAAATCAGATTCAATTTCTCTCTGTAAAACAGAATCCTGCCCAGTTGTCAAAAAAAAAAGAGAAAAAGAAAAAGATCTCCATGAACTGAGAAAGAATGATTTCAGATCTATTAAGTGTTCATAAAGCAAGCTACAGTGTACAAGGTCAATTATGTAAACTGAAATTTACATAAAAAATTATAATATGCCATCAAGAGAAATGTGTTAACAATGAGGTATACATGAGGTGTTGTGCGAGTCACTGTAGGGGAACAAAGGGGACTAGGAAGGTTTGGGGCTTCCCAGGTGATGCTAGTGGTAAAGAACCTGCGAGCCAGTGCGGGAGATGTAAAGAGATGTGGGTTCTATCCCTGGGTTGGAAAGATACCCTCGAGGAGGGCACGGCAATCAATTCCAGTATTCTTGCCTGGAGATTCCTTTGGACAGAGGAGCCTGGCAGACTACAGTCCAAGCGTGGCAAAGAGTTGGACATGACTCAAATTACTAGCACCCATGCAGGGAGGTTTCAGGAAGAGGACCTGATATGCTGGCTCCCTGCAGGCTTTCAAAGGTACGCCTGTGATGGCACTGCCACCATTGGAGCATCCTGTGACATCACAGCTGAGCAATATTAGTGCCCTGGGGAGCACTGAGCCAGGGGAAGCGATGCTCTGAGTTCTTCCTCTGTGCTGGCCTTTCTGGATGTCCAACCACAACTTCCTCGGTACTGGGGCTGAGGGATTCCAGGGAAAACAGAGGCAAAGAAAGCCTGATAGTGGCTCCCTTCCTGCTGTGTTGGATGCAAGTGTCTGATTTTCAATTGACCAAAGACTCAATGGCTCCAGATTCCTAGTGGGTAAAATAATTGGGGGGCAACCCATGGATTCTTATGCACAAAATCAGCTCAATCTATAGATGTCATTGGCCTTTCCTGGTGCCTCAGTGGAAAAGAATTCACCTGCCAATGCAGGAGACATGGGTTCAATCCCTGGTCAGGAAGATCCTCTGGAAAAGGAAATGGCAACCCACTCCAGTAGTCTTGCCTGGGAAATCCCACGCACAGGGAAGCCTGGTAGATTGCAGTCCATGGGGTTGCAAAGGGTCGGACATGACTTAGAAACTAAACAACAATAACAACAATAGGTGTCATTAAACGATTCACACTTACCTTATTTCCTGCATGTTTTTAAATTCCAATAGGTGCTATCCTTTGAGATCTTCTATAGTCACAGAAATAGACCTACAACAATCTCTCAGATTCCTAAGAGGACACACCCAGATAAGAGAAGCTTGTCTCCAAACACATTCAGGACAGAAGTGAGGACTGTATGATTAAATTATCATTATGCATTTAGAAATCTGCAACAGTATCACTGTTGAAGCTGGAGAGTTGGGAGTTCATTACATGCTTAAAGGTTCTTTACAATAAACAGTTTAAAAATACAAAGATCAACAAATAGTGTATAATTAGAAAAAGATGCTCACCCTCACTAATAATCAAGAAAAGTATTGATCTTTTCATCTGCTGTAGTAACAAAACATTGCTTTAATACTATCTGGTGTTGGTTGCAGAGTATAAAGCAAGCATCATACAAAGTGGGTGAGGATGACTGATGTACATTCTATAGAGGGTTATTCAGTTAACTTTCATCACTATGTAAACCATAGATAATCTTTGATATAGTAATACCATCCCTAGGAATTTGTTCAAAGGAAATAATCAGAAGAGAGAAAAGATGTAATATATACTTAACATTGATGGAGTGCTTATTTTGCGCTGGGGCTTGACTCTTTTAATCTGCATAATAACCCTATGGATCAGATATTAATATTATTATTATCATTTTCATTGGTTCAGATGTTAAAGAATCCACGGGCAATTCAGGAAACCTCGGTTCAATCCCTGGGTTGGGAAGATCCTCTGGAAACGGGAACAGCTACCCACTCCAGTATTCTGACCTGGAGAAATGCATGGACAGAGGAGCCTGGCAGGCTACAGTCCATGGGGTTGCAAAGAGTTGGACACAGCTGAGCAACATCCATTTTCATTTTAGGAATAGGAGACCAGAAAGGTGAAGTTATTGCACAAATAAGTCAGCGTTAAAGCTGATCTGACACCGTGTGGGCAGTGATCTGTTTGCACATTCATGACAATATTAAAAGTTCACTTATAAGAAGACTTCCCTGGTTGTCCAGTGGCTAAGACTTCAAGCCCTTATTCAGGGAGCCCAAGTTCCATCCCTGGTCAGGGAACTAGATCCCACATGCCACAACTATGAGTTTGCATGCCACTGCTAAGACCTAGTGCAGACAAATAAATTAGATAAATAAGTTTTTTAAAGTTCACTCATAGGCATTTGGCCAAATAAATTGCGCTACCTACATCTATTACAATAGTTCCTAGATGACCATCAAGCACCTTTGCCTCTCAGACTCATCCTACCTGTACTTGCATGTGTACAAAGCTGAAGTTCCCTATCAAATAGCCCACAGCATATTCCAAAAACAGTAGTAACATTCTTTAGCCACCCAACTGTTCAGGCCTCTAGTTAGAGCAGGGTCACATGTCCATCAACCTCCACAGTCATGGTCGTGTCATGTAGGGTAATGGCTGGATCCACCCCAGTTTTGTGTTGGAATCGCATCCCTCTGGTAGTCACTGCCAGGCTGCCCTACACCTCTGCACGTTCCCACCTCCACTTGTTGTAAGAGATCCCTAGGGTGCCAGGTCACCTACTCAGCTGTCCCTCCTCACGGCACCCATCCACATTCCTCCACTTTCAACCTCCTCACCGCAGACCCTCTTTGCTGCTTCTGACCCACTCTTGTGGATCCTTGCCCTGCTGGGCTGAGGGTGCCCTTCTGGCATCCACCGCTTTTACACCATCCATACCCACCTCCCCTCCTCTGTCCCAGAGGTGGACCAGGGTCTTCTTTTAATTCCCCACAACCTTTCAGACTCCAGACAACAACCAAGCTAGTCTCTACTAAAGGTACAAGGACAACAGAAAGGGATTTAAAATCACACCAATGCAGCCATGCTCTTTACCCCTGGGTGCCTCTGTGACCCCCTCGATTCCACTACTGGTGTCTGGAGGGAGCACCAGCCAGCTCCCCTCCTCCCACAGAAATGCCCTCAGGCACCTTTGCTCCCCTTGGAATCCAGGCACAAACCACAATTAGACTCCAGTGAAAGGAAAATTGTCCCACACTGGCTGGGGCCTTGCCCTGATCTTATTCTTAAATCTACCTCAGGTCTAGGCAGGGACTGTGGGAAAACCTGCTCCCTTCAGGGTAAATCCCACTTTATTCTCATCCTCACAGATGAGGTCTTGCCTCCAAACCCAGAGTTCACAACAGGACAATTACTTCAGAACTCAAAATACCAACATCTGTACCACCTGATACCTGGAGTATTTCAAGTATCATACATATGGGATGGACTTCCTGGGTAACTCAGCTGGTAAAGAATCTTCCTACATACAGGAGACCCCAATTCGATTCCTGGGTCAGGAAATTTCCCAGGAGAAGGTATAGGTTACAAATTCCAGTATTCTTGGGCTTGTCTGGAGGCTCATATGGTAAAGAATCCACCTGCAATGCGGGAGACCTGGGTCCCTATAGTCAAGGCTATAGTCTTCCCAGTGGTCACATATGGTTGTGAGACCTGGATCATAAAGAAGGCAGAATTCCAAAGAATGGATGGCTTCAAACTGTGGTGCTAGAGAAGACTCTTGAAAGTCCCTTGGGAAGCAAGGAGATCAAATCTGTCAATCTTAAGGGAAATCGACCCTGAATATTCACTGGAAGGATGATGCTGAAGCTCCAGTATTTTGGTCATCTGATGCACACAGACAACTCATTGGAAAAGTCCCTAATGCTGGGAAAGATTGAAGGCAGAAGGAGAAAAGGGTGTCAGAGAATAAGATGGCTGGACAGCATCATCAATGCATGAACATAAACTTGGGCAAACGCTGGGAGATGGTGAGGGACAGGGAGGCCTGGCGTGCTGCAGTCCATGGGGTCGCTAAGAGTCCGATGCAACTGAGCGGCTCAACAACAGCAACAATGTATGGGACATAATATTATGCCTCTGCTGAAAAGTGCCCAACTCTGCTTCTTCATGTTAATGGTCCTTCCCTTCCTCTCTGAGGGTAAAACTGACCTGGGACATCTTTCCTTTGAAATGACTGCTCCAAATCATTTGCAAATAGGGGCTTGAACAAGAGTGTGAACACACACACACTCCCCACACCAAGAAAAGAAATAGGGTGGCCCACACAGTTCTCTATAAACACAGCTAAAATCCCGGTCAAACAGCTGTTCCCTGAATGAACCTCGCTATCTGCCTCTGCAAGATCAGGATAAATGCTTATCTAGTGGTGGACCCTGGTAGCTCAGCTGGTAAAGAATCAGCCTGCCATGCGGGAGACCTGGGTTCAATCCCTGGGTTGGGAAGATCCCCTAGAGAAGGGAAAGGCTACCCACTCCAGTATTCTGGCCTGGAGAATTCCATGGACAGAGGAGCCTGGCAGGCTACAGTCCATGGGGTCACAAAGAGTCGGACATGACTGAACAACTTTCACTTTCACTTTCACCGGTGGACCCAAATCAAAGGAGCAGTAACCTGAAGGTAGCTTGAAGTCGCCATGTTGAAGCCAGACATGGCTTTCAATTTTCCTATGAAACCATTGCTGATCTCTCCAAAGCATTACCAAGGGGCATAATTATAGGACAGAAGACAGTTGATAACTTAAGCTTTTCCTGTTTGAAAATGAACTCTAAATCTTCCTCAAAAAGATGCATTTGTCACAAACATCCTTTCCTGGTTACCCTCAGTTAACAGCAAACTCATCCTTTTGCACCGGCCTAAAAGACACTGATGCCGCCTGGACTCCTGTTTCCCTCACACACACGCACTCGATTTATCAGCAAGTCCAGCGGACATTACTAGAGCCCAAAGCACTTATATTCCCCTCACCACCACCGTCCAGCAAGAACTTCCTCAAAATGGCGCAGTTCCTATTCCAGCCCCTCCAAAGTCAATTCTCAACATGCTGTTCCAGTTCAGATCAGTTCAGTCTCTCAGTCGTGTCCAACTCTTTGCGACCCCATGAATCGCAGCACGCCAGGCCTCCCTGTCCATCACCAACTCCCGGAGTTCACTCACACTCAGGGCCATCGAGTCTGTGATGCCATCCAGCCATCTCATCCTGGGTCGTCCCCTTCTCCTCCTGCCCCCAATCTCTCCCAGCATCAGAGTCTTTTCCAATGAGTCAACTCTTTGCATGAGGTGGCCAAAGTACTGGAGCTTCAGCTTTAGCATCATTCCTTCCAAAGAAATCCCAGGGTTGATCTCCTTCAGAAAGGACTGGTTGGATCTCCTTGCAGTCCAAGGGACCCTCAAGAGTCTTCTCCAACACCACAGTTCAAACGCATCAATTCCTTGGTGCTCAGCCTTCTTCACAGTCCAACTCTCACATCCATACATGTGAAAGGAAAAACCATAGCCTTGACTAGACAGACCTTAGTCGGCAAAGTAATGTCTCTGCTTTTGAATATACTATCTAGGTTGGTCATAACTTTTCTTCCAAGGAGTAAGCGTCTTTTAATTTCATGGCTGCAGTCGCCATCTGCAGTGATTTTGGAGCCCCCAAAAATTAAGACTGACACTGTTTCTACTGTTTCCCCATCTATCTCCCATGAAGTGATGGGACCAGATGCCATGATCTTTGTTTTCTGAATGTTGAGCCTTAAGCAAACTTTTTCGCTCTCCACTTTCACTTTCATCAAGAGGCTTTTGAGCTCCTCTTCACTTTCTGCCATAAGGGTGGTATCATCTGCATATCTGAGGTTATTGATATTTCTCCTGGCAATCTTGATTCCAGCTTGTGTTTCTTCCAGTCCAGTGTTTCTCATGATGTACTCTGCATATAAGCTAAATAAGAAGGGTGACGATATACAGCCTTGAAGTACTCCTTTTCCTATTTGGAACCAGTCTGTTGTTCCATGTCCAGCTCTAACTATCTCCACTTGTCACAATCTTACTAATTCTGTAAAACAGCTCAAAATGCCATCTCTTTCTTGAAGTCACTCTACTCGCTGCACCCTTTTCTCACCCAACAATGAGGAGTCCCTCCTGCCGTGATACATGACATCATGGTCTCCTGGTATGTTTATTGTTATTCTGTCTTGTGTTCATGGTTATTTGTGTATGGCTGGATTGTAGAGTAAATAAAAGTGTAAACCACACCAGGGCATAATTATTCGTGTATCCTTGACAGCCCCAAGCCATGGGAAACTATAATTAACACCACTTTAATAAGAATATCTCTAAGGATAAAACAAGAGCAAATGTTCAGAATTCATTTTGGTATTTTATTAAGACATTTTTAGGACATCATCTATTTAAAAAAACTCTTTGGCCACAGGAAGGACAGATATTTATGGTAAAAACAAGAAGACAAGGCAAAGACAGAAAAGAATGTCATAAAAAAAGTGAGAATCATTACCTCATTTTGCTGAGCTTAGTAAGCAAAATGTCCTCCATCATTTTTCTTGGATGACTTTGAATAAAATATCCATGTGTGACTATATTAAAAAATGGAAAAAGATACTTAACGTCAGAGCATGAGAACCAGAGGGAAGTACCATAAAGCCCAGGTGCCAAAGAGAGAGCACAATACAGATGGATGGATGGAGAGAAGTCTCAGCAGTGGGAACAAGCAGATGCGCAGCAGCACCTGCAGACCAGCTCACCTAGTGGCAGCATTGCTTCTGGCAGCAGCACTTCTGCTGGCAGCAGCAGCTCTTCTGCTGGCAACAGCCCTTCCCACACGAGTGGCAGCTGCAGGTGCGGCGGTGGCAGCAGACCACGGGGACGCTGCAGCAGCCCCCACAGCAGCCGCAGCAACAGGGGCAGCAGCTGCTGCAACAGCCCACCCGGTAGCATCTGCAGCTGTTGCAGCTGCCACAGCTGCCACTGCAGCCACCACCACAGCCACCACCGCAGCTGCCACCACAGCCACCACCGCAGCCGCCACCGCAGCCACCACCACAGCCACCACAACTTCCACAACCACAGCAGCCCATGGTGTCAGTAGAGAGGACTCAGGAGAGGTGAGGAGGGAGTCTCAGGATGTGAGGGAGGTTGGATGTCACCTTCTTCTAGGGGGACCCTTATATATCTTCAGGAGCTGAGCCAAGAATATACAGTTTGTGCCTTGTTGTTCACCCCACTTCCTATAAGAGACCTCACGAGACTCTCACATCCTTCCTTGTTGAGATTGTGTCCCGTTAATACTGCTCTTTTAAACCATTGGCTGTCTCTTAAAGCTATATTTAGATGAGAACACACTTGGAACAGCTTTGTGCTCCTAAGAACTTACACGTGTATGTATGATTTGCGCCAGGGACTAGAACAGTGCCTGACCCATTGTACATACTCAACAGCCAGCTGTTGTATTAAATAAATGCCTGAAATATTGAAGAACTATCCTCATTTTTTATAACCGTGACAGTTTGCATCTGGAGTCAGGTAAAAGTCGCATTTTTTAACATATGCTTCTTACTCATCGCAGGTTAGGAAAAAAGATTGTTTTTCTCTCTACTGAGATTTGCTGCTTACCTGGGTCAGCAGGGGTTACCACAGGGACGGGGGCACAGGCATCATCAGGCCAGGAAGGTCCTCCTTGCTGTAAACCCTCTTGGGGGGTCACCATTAACTCTACCATAGAGCCATAGACCCCAGCACTGGGTCACCTCAGGCCAAACAACTACCAGGGAGGAAATGGAACCCCGCTCATCAGCAGATAATTAGATTAAAACTTTACTGAGCAAGGCTCTGCCCACCAGTACAAGACCCAGTTTTTCCCATCACCAGTCTCTCCCATCAACAAGCTTACACAAGCTTCTTAGCCCCATCCATCAGAGAGCAGACAGAAGAAGCATAGTCTCACAGCGGCTAAAGCAAAAACCATATTACAGAAAGTTAATCATGATGAAAAGGCAGAATGTTATGTCCTAAACAAGATAAAACGCCAGAAAAACAGCTAAATGAAGTGGAGATAAGCAACCTTCCAGAAAAAGAATTCACAGTAATATAGTGAAGATGATTCTGGATCTCAGAAAAAGAAAGCAAGCAAAGATCGAGAAGATGCAAGAAATGTCTACCAAGACCTAGAAGAGCTAAATAAAGGACCAACACAGAGATGAATAATACACTAGAAGGGATGGGTAACAGAGTAACTGAGGCAGAATGGATGAATGACCTGAAGGACAGGACGGGGTAAACCACAGCCCCAGAACAGGATACAGAAAAAAGAATGAGAAGAAATGCAGACTGCCTAAGAGACCCCTGGGGCAACATTAAAAGCACCAACATTCACATTATAGCAGTGCCAGGAGGAGAAGAGAGAGAGAGAGAGGACCTGAGAAAATATTTGAAGAGATAATAGCTGAAAACTTCCTGAGCATGGGAAAGGAAATAGTCAACCAAGTCCAGGAAGCACAGAGAATCCAAGGAAAGATAAACCCAAGGATGAACACACCAAGACACATAGTAACCAAACTGGCAAAAATTAAAGACAGAGATAAAATATTAAAAGCAACAAGGGAAAAACGACAACATACAAAGAAACTCTCGTCAGGCTATCAGCTGATTTCTCAACAGAAATTCTACAAGCCAGAAGGGAATAGCATGATATATTTAAAGTGATGAAAGGGAAGAACCTACAACCAAGAATACTCTATCCAGCAAGACTCCTTCAGATCTGAAGGAGAAATGAAAAGGTCTCCAGTCAAGCAAAAGTTAAGAGAATTCAGCACCACCAAACCAGCTTTACAATAAATGCTAAAGGAACTTCTCTAGGCAGGAAACAAGAGAAGGAAAAGACAGAAATAAAACCAAAGAAATACAGAAAATGAATCCCAAACCATTAAGAAAACAGTAATAGGATCCTATATAACAATAATTAGCTTAAATGTAAATGGATTAAATTCACCAACCAAAAGATGTAGACTGGCTGGGTGGATGAAAACATATGCACATATGTACTTCCACTTATCACATCACTCTTCTTGACATCCCCCCACCAAACTGTATGTAATTATTTTATATTGTTAAGTTAATCATGTTCCCATTATGGCTTGTAATTGTAATTATCTTTATTTTGGAGGGGGGTCTGGCTGTTGACTGTGAAAACTGATAAAACATCTTTTACTATTGTGATTATGTTAAAAAAAAAAAAAAAAAAAAAGCACAGCTATGCTTTCCCTGGGTCCCAGAGATCCTTATTTTATAAAAATTGACTGTTCATTAAAGATTACCCTGCGCACACCAAAAAAGAAAAAACTTGTGTGATGTCAGATGCTAAAACTATAATTTTGTGTAGCCCACACCCAACATCTGCTAGGAGGAAGTTCCTCCTTGTCATTTGTCTGTTAAATAATTGGGTAAACAAAAATAAGAAAGATTTCATCCCATGGCTGGCCTTTTCCCATGCCTCGCTGGGTTTGAGACCCAGGGCCAGCCCATCGGTTCAGCCAGAAAATGGCCCAGGAGAATGTTAATCTGAAGTGACTGGTCTCCATCCAGCTGGCTCTGTGGGTGTCGTTTCCTTCTTTTGCCCCAAGTAGCTTGCAGGTATAAACAGTAATCCCCCTTGCTTGACTGTCTTGAGAACTGGGGCCTGCCCAACCAGTCCAAAGAGCTCACTGCCAGTCTTTCTTGGGACTTACACTGCAGCTTCTGCATCAGAGACATCTGGGCTTGGGCACGTCCGTGCTTCTCCCAGGACGTTGGTGTCCCTGGATTGACAACTGGCATCTCTTTGTTAAGTTTACCTTTTGAAAGCTAGAGAAGGAAATCTTAATATGCCCTCCTTTGATTTACTTCTCACCATTGAGCAGTCTCTTCCAGCTCCCCATTTCTGTTGCCCAGCATCCTGGAAAAACTCTGGGGCACTCGTGGGAGCTCTTCAACTCTTCACTTACGTGAGCTCTAGGATGGTCATGTCTGACACACAGGTGACATTCTGAAGCCCCTGAGGCTGCTTTTCCCTGCACCTTGCCCATCACGTTTCCATCTCCAAACTAAAGATCTGACACACGACTACTTCATTCCCAACAGAAAACTCAAAGTTATGAGGCTGCTATGCTAAAAATAGCAAGTTATCACGGCACAGGTGCTCAAGAAGGAAGTAAACAAAGTCTTGTGAGACTCTTCCAGGGAAAGTGGGCCAAAAAACAGGAAAAGGGGTCGGTATATAAGGGTCTCCCCCAGCAGAAGGCGGCATCCAACCTCCCACATCTCCTGAGTCTCCCTCCTCACCTCTCCTGAGTCCTCTCTACTGACACCATGGGCTGCTGTGGTTGTGGAAGTTGTGGTGGCTGTGGTGGTGGCTGCGGTGGTGGCTGCGGCAGTGGCTGTGGCGGTGGCTGCGGCGGTGGCTGTGGTGGTGGCTGCAGCAGCTGCAACAGCTGCAGGTGCTACCGGGTGGGCTGCTGCAGCAGCTGCTGCCCCTGCTGCTGCGGCTGCTGTGGGGGCTGCTGCAGCGTCCCCGTGGTCTGCTGCCACCGCCGCACCTGCAGCTGCCACTCGTGTGGCTGCGGTGGTGGGAAGGGCTGTTGCCAGCAGAAGAGCTGCTGCTGCCAGCAGAAGTGCAGCTGCCAGAAGCAATGCTGCCACTAGGTGAGCTGGTCTGCAGGTGCTGCTGGGCGTCTGCTTGTTCCCACAGCGCAGGCAGTGGGAGCACTGCCTCCATCCATCTGTCTGCTATGCACTGTCTCTCTGCCACTTGAGCTTCCTAGGAATTTTCTCTTTGGTTGTGTATATCATACTTTGAGGCTTCAGTGACTCTTCATTTCTTGAGAGTGATGGCAGGACCTCTTATACAATGACATCCAGTGGGAAAAGATGGAGCTGCTTGTTCATCCTTAGCATAGCGCTTGGCAGGTGCTGACGGTATGGTAGTTGTAGAGACCAGCCTCTCTCAATTCAATCTTGTCTGCTTCTCCGAGATCTGTTACCCTGCTGTGTAGGATTTAGACTCTGTGTTGGGACTTTGTTTTAGTATCTTCTTTTTCTGCTTTGAGCAGTTCAAGTCTTCATACCTTTAAAGTGTTTAAAGCCATGGGAATAATTAAATTCAAAGCTGTGAGCACCTCTGAGCACCTGATAGCAGCCCATAGCCCTGATCTCAGACTAGTA
Organism: Ovis aries; assembly: GCF_016772045.2. Taxonomy (NCBI): domain Eukaryota; kingdom Metazoa; phylum Chordata; class Mammalia; order Artiodactyla; family Bovidae; genus Ovis; species Ovis aries. The sequence goes on along the minus strand of NW_024599802.1, from coordinate 110,839 downwards.
GCACTGAGATCCTCAATATTTTGACCTGTAGCAGGTGTTCATTGTTTCTGTCCACCAAGTTTTGCCTTTGCCATCTCTAAGCACAACGGATTCCTGATTTTGCAACGCCTGCTTTATACTTCTAATTATTACACTGCCATCTTCTAAATGTCAAATAAAATAAACTAAATCATCCTCAAAATATTGACTCATAAGATCTTCTTACTTGGTGGTAACCTCTGAGGGAAGATGGAGGGGTTAGGTTGAATAATGAGGAAAGAGACCTCCCTTGCTTGCTTGAATTGATTGTGAGCACAAACTACTTTAATGGAAGACCTACATTAATAAACATTAAAATTTTAAGTGTTTTGTCTGTTTCTCATCTATTTTGTGACCTGATTCCTTTTTCAAGGATATCTTAAGTGAACTGACAGTAATAGCCAAGAACATGTAAAGCTGGACAAAGTTTACCTCGGCTATCTGAATTTCTGCCATTGTGATCCATGCATATTTCCTTCTCAGGAAAAACAACTTCAAGAAGTATGGATTTCACATGCAATTTAAATTTGATTTGTTAAGAGTGTCTTTTTGACAAGTGGGTTTCCTCAATTAAATTTAAAATCCTTGTTTAGTCACAAAAGATTAATTTCCACAGATTTTTAGCCAACTGTCTGTCTAATTACAATCTAAATATCCTCTATAACAGAACACAGTACTGCTTCTCAGTTTAGAACTATATTTTCACATTTACTGTGAGCAAATCAGGTTTTGGAATTATGAAGCTTTTAGGTGAACTCTGCCATCTCTTTTGAAACAATGAATATTCCACAGAAGCTCACACTCATCCAGCCACCATCACGGCCATCATCACCATCCCAACCACAATTGCCAGCTTCACCACCATCAATTTGCTTTAAAAAAGAATGAATTGGAAGAGTAGCATTGAAACAGGCACATTATCATATGCAAAACAGACAACCAGCGGGGATTTACTACCTATCTCAGGAAGATCAAACACAGGGCTCTGTGACAGCCTAGAGGGATGGGATGGGGTAGGAGGTGGGAGGGAGGTTCCAAAGGGAAGAGACATATTCATTCCCATGGCTGATTCATGTTGATGTATGGTAGAAACTAGCACAATATTGCAAAGCATGTATCCTCTAAATAAAAATTTAAAAAAATAAAAATTGAAAGGAAGACTGAATATAGAAACTTAAGAAACTCACCTTTCAATGGTCTTTTAAACAGTGTTTTCAAGGTCCCCATAAGCTACTTCTGAAAATGAGTAACAGATTGGAATGCACACAGAAAACAGTCATTCCTCTACAAAATCTGTAAGAATGCTGAATAATACTGTTTCTTGTGACAGCACTTAACCAGTCTGAACCTTCACTTTTTTAAGTACATGTCTTTTAATTCAGAAATTTCATAGCTTGGACAAAGGCATACTCTTTACAAGGCTATTCATGCTACCAAATCAAACTTGAGTCTGCTACCCACACAGAAAGCCAATCTATTGACCCCAGGTGGTGGGGAGGGAAAGTGCAGCATTTACTATAAGGCACCTCACAAGGAGAATGGGTGGCTCATGCTCAGAAACCCCAAACTCACCAAAGGATTTCAGCAAAGGCTTTTAAAAAGCCAAGTAAGGGAGAAGGTCCCAGGGTCTGTGATCAGCTCATGCACACTGCTCTGATTCGTTGATGGTGAGGGAACAGGGTGGTGTCACAGGGGTTAATATATCAACCCTGAGGCACCAGGAGGTCTGCAGGACATATGCTCATGATCAAGTAGTTAATTTCTTCCATTTGGTGGAACTTTCTAAGAAAAACTTAGAAAATATGCATCAGATATTATTATCTAAGTATTCAGAGAAGAGTGATAGCAGAGGATATAGGGGAGGTGTCTGCCCTAGGAGGGTTCCACTTGGTTGAACTCATGGCATTGAACTTAAAGACTTTGTTGTTCAGTCACTCAGTTGTGTGTGACTCTTTGGGACCCCGTGGATGGCAGCACAGCAGGATTCTCTTTTCTTTATCATCTGCCAGAGTTTATTAAAAGTCATGTCCATTGAGTGGGTGATGCTATCCAGCCATCTCATCCTCTGTCACCCCCATCTCCTCCTGCCCTCATACTTTCCCAGCATCAGGGTCTTCTCCAATGAGTCAGCTCTTCGCGTCAGGTGGCAAAAGTATTGGAGTTTCAGCATCAGTCCTTCCAGTGAATATTCAGGATTGATTTTCTTTAGGATTGATTGCCTTGATCTCCTTGCTGTCCAAGGGGCTGTCAAGACCCTTATCCAGCATCACACATAAAGACTAGGAAAACACTATCTTCCCCTGTGTGTATATGTGTGTGTGTTAGTTGCTCAGTTGTGTCCAACTCTTTTGACCCCATAGACTACAGCCTGCCAGGCTTCTCTGTCCATCCATGGAATTCTTCAGACAAGAATGCTGGAGTGGGTAGCCATGATACCACCCTTATGGCAGAAAACGAAGAGGAAATGAGGAGCCTCTTGATGAAAGTGAAAAAGGAGAGTGAAAAAGCTGACTTAAAACTCAACATTCAAAAAACTAAGATCATGGCATCTGGTCCCATCACTTTGTGGCAAATAGACGGGGAAATAATGGAAACAGTGTCAGACTTTCTTTCCTTGGGCTCCAAAATCACTGAAGATAGTGACTACAGCCATGAAATTAAAAGATGGTAGCTCCTTGGAAGAAAAGCTATGACCAACCTAGACAGCATATTAAAAAGCAGAGACATTACTTTGTCAACAAAGATCTGTCTAGTCAAGGCTATGGTTTTTTCGGTAGCCATGTATGGATGTGAGAGTTGGACTATAAAGAAAGCTGCTGTTGCTGCTCCTGCTGCTGCTAAATCACTTCAGTTGTGTACAACTCTGTGGGACCCCATAGACGGCAGCCCACCAGGCTCCTCATCCCAAAGAAAGCTGAGCAGTGACTAATTGATGCTTTTGAACTGTGGTCTTGGAGAAGACTCTTGAGAGTCCCTTGGACAGCAAGGAGATCAAACCAATCAATCCTAAAGGAAATCAGTCCTGAATATTCATTGGAAGGACTGATGCTGAAGCTGAAGCTCCAATACTTTGGCCACGTGACGTGGAGAACTGACCCACTGGAAAAGACCCTGATGCTGGGAAAGGTTGAAGGTGGGAGGAGAAGGGGATGAAGGAGGATGAGACGGTTGGATGGCATCACCAACTTGATGGACAGGAGGCTGAGCATGCTCCAGGAGTTGGTGATGGACAGGGAAGCCTGGTGTGTGCAGTACATGGGGTTGCAAAATGTCAGACATGACTGAGCTGAACTGAACTGAGCCCTTCCCTTCCTCGGGGGATCTTCCTAACCCAGGGATAGAACTCATGCCTCCTGCATTGCAGACAGATTCTTTACCGTCTGAGCCACCAAGGAAGCCCTGAAATCAGATTCAATTTCTCTCTATAAAACAGAATTCTGCCCAATTGTCAAAAAAAAGAAATAGATCTCCATGAACTGAGAAAGAATGATTTCAGATCTATTAAGTGTTCATAAAGCAAGCTACAGTGTACAAGGTCAATTATGTAAACTGAAATTTACATAAAAAATTATAATATACAATCAAGAGAAATGTGTTAACAATGAGGTATACATGAGGTGTTGTCCGAGTAACTGCAGGGGAACAACGGGGACTAGGAAGGTTTGGGGCTTCCCAGGTGATGCTAGTGGTAAAGAACCTGCCGTCCAGTGCGGGAGATGTAAAGAGATGTGGGTTCCATTCCTGGGTTGGAAAGATACCCTCGAGGAGGGCACGGCAATCAATTCCAGTATTCTTGCCTGGAGATTCCTTTGGACAGAGGAGCCTGGCAGACTACAGTCCATAGCATGGCAAAGAGTTGGACATGACTCAAATTACTTAGCACCCATGCAGGGAGGTTTCAGGAAGAGGACCTGATATGCTGGCTCCCTGCGGGCTTTCAATGGTACGCCTGTGATGGCTCTGCCACCACTGGAGCTTCCTGTGACATCACAGCTGAGCAATATCTCACCAGGGGAAGCGATGCTCTGAGTTCTTCCTCTTTGCTGGCCTTTCTGGATGTCCAACCACAACTTCCTCGGTACTGGGGCTGAGGGATTCCAGGGAAAACAGAGGCAAAGAAAGCCTGATAGTGGCTCCCTTCCTGCTGTGTTGGATCCAAATGTCTGATTTTCAATTGACCAAAGACTTCAATGGCTCCAGATTCCTAGTGGGTAAAATAATTTGGGGGGCAACCCATGGATTCTTATGAACAAAATCAGCTCAATCTATAGATGTCATTGGCCTTTCCTGGTGCCTCAGTGGAAAAGAATTCGCCTGCCAGTGCAGGAGACATGGGTTCAATCCCTGGTCAGGAAGATCCTCTGGAAAAGGAAATGGCAATCCACTCCAGTAGTCTTGCCTGGGAAATCCCACGCACAGGGAAGCCTGGTAGATTGCAGTCCATGGGGTTGCAAAGGGTCGGACATGACTTAGAAACTAAACAACAATAACAACAATAGGTGTCATTAAACGATTCACACTTACCTTATTTCCTGCATGTTTTTAAATTCCAATAGGTGCTATCCTTTGAGATCTTCTATAGTCACAGAAATAGACCTACAACAATCTCTCAGATTCCTAAGGAGACACACCCAGATAAGAGAGGCTTGTCTCCAAACACATTCAGGACAGAAGTGAGGACTGTATGATTAAATTATCATTATGCATTTAGAAATCTGCAACAGGATCACTGTTGAAGCTGGAGAGTTGGGAGTTCATTACATGCTTAAAGGTTCTTTACAATAAATAGTTTAAAAATACAAAGATCAACAAATAGTATACAATTAGAAAAAGATGCTCACCCTCACTAATAATGAGGAGAAGTATTGATCTTTTCATCTGCTGTAGTAACAAAACATTGCTTTAATACTATCTGGTGTTGGTTGCAGAGTATAAAGCAAGCATCATACAAAGTGGGTGAGAATGACCGATGTACATTCTATAGAGGGTTATTCAGTTAACTTTCATCACTATGTAAACCATAGATAATCTTTGATATAGTAATACCATCCCTAAGAATTTGTTCAAAGGAAATAATCAGAAGAGAGAAAAGATGTATTATATAGTTAACATTGATGGAGTGCTTATTTTGCGCTGGGGCTTGAATCTTTAATCTGCATAATAACCATATGGATCAGATATTAATATTATTATTATCATTTTCATTGGTTCAGATGTTAAAGAATCCACCTGCAATTTAGCAAACCTCGGTTCGATCCCTGGGTTGGGAAGATCCTCTGGGAAAGGGAACAGCTACCCACTCCAGTATTCTGACCTGGAGAAATGCATGGACAGAGGAGCCTGGCAGGCTACAGTCCATGGGGTTGCAAAGAGTCGGACACAGCTGAGCAACATCCATTTTCATTTTAGGAATAGGAGACCAGAAAGGTGAAGTTATTGCACAAATAAGTCAGTGTTAGAGCTGAGAATTGAACCCTGGGAATCTGACACCGTGTGGGGAGTGTTCTGTTTGCACATTCATGACATTATTAAAGGTTCACTTATAAGGAGACTTCCCTAGTTGTCCAGTGGCTAAGACTTCGAGCCCTTATTCAGGGAGCCCAAGTTCCATCCCTGGTCAGGGAACTAGATCCCACATGCCACAACTATGAGTTTGCATGCCACTGCTAAGACCCAGTGCAGACAAATAAATTAGATAAATAAGTTTTTTAAAGTTCACTCATAGGCATTTGGCCAAATAAATTGTGCTACCTGCAGCTATTACAATATGTCCCACATGAACATCAAGCACCTTTGCCTCTCAGACTCATCCCACCTGTACTTGCATGTGTACAAAGCTGAAGTTCCCTATCAAATAGCCCACAGCATATTCCAAACAAGGACAAACTGTAGCAACATGCTTTAGCCACCCAACTGTTCAGGCCTCTAGTTAGAGCAGGGTCACATGTCCATCAACCTCCACAGTCATGGTTGTGTCATGTAGGGTAATGGCTGGATCCGCCCCAGTTTTGTGTTGGAATCGCATCCCTCTGGTAGTCACTGCCAGGCTGCCCTACACCTCTGCACGTTCCCACCTCCATTTGTTGTAAGAGATCTCTAGGGTGCCAGGTCACCTACTCAGCTGTCCCTCCTCACGGCACCCACCCACATTCCTCCACTTTCAGCCTCCTCACCACAGACCCTCTTTGCTGCTTCTGACCCACTCTTGTGGATCCTTGCCCTGCTGGGCTGAGGGTGCCCTTCTGGCATCCACCGCTTTTACACCATCCATACCCACCTCCCCTCCTCTGTCCCAGAGGTGGACCAGGGTCTTCTTTTAACTCCCCACAACCTTTCAGACTCCAGACAACAACCAAGCTAGTCTCTACTAAAGGTACAAGGACAACAGAAAGGGATTTAAAATCATACCAATGCAGCCATTCTCTTTACCCCTGGGTGCCTCTGTGACCCCCTCGATTCCACTACTGGTGTCTGGAGGGAGCACCAGCCAGCTCCGCTCCTCCCACAGAAATGCCCTCAGGCACCTTTGCTCCCCTTGGAATCCAGGCACAAACCACAATTAGACTCCAGTGAAAGGAAAATTGTCCCACACTGGCTGGGGCCTTGCCCTGATCTTATTCTTAAATCTACCTCAGGTCTAGGCAGGGACTGTGGGAAAACCTGCTCCCTTCAGGGTAAATCCCACTTTATTCTCATCCTCACAGATGAGGTCTTGCCTCCAAACCCAGAGTTCACAACAGGACAATTACTTCAGAACTCAATATACCAACATCTGTACCACCTGATACCTGGAGTATTTCAAGTATCATACATATGGGATGGACTTCCTGGGTAACTCAGCTGGTAAAGAATCTTCCTACATACAGGAGACCCCAATTCGATTCCTGGGTCAGGAAATTTCCCAGGAGAAGGTATAGGTTACCCACTCCAGTATTCTTGGGCTTGTCTGGAGGCTCATATGGTAAAGAATCCACCTGCAATGCGGGAGACCTGGGTCTCTATAGTCAAGGCTATAGTCTTCCCAGTGGTCACATATGGTTGTGAGACCTGGATCATAAAGAAGGCAGAATTCCAAAGACTGGATGGCTTCAAACTGTGGTGCTAGAGAAGACTCTTGAAAGTCCCTTGGGAAGCAAGGAGATCAAATCTGTCAATCTTAAGGGAAATCGACCCTGAATATTCACTGGAAGGATGATGCTGAAGCTCCAGTATTTTGGTCATCTGATGCACACAGACAACTCATTGGAAAAGTCCCTAATGCTGGGAAAGATTGAAGGCAGAAGGAGAAAAGGGTGTCAGAGAATAAGATGGCTGAACAGCATCATCAATGCATGAACATAAACTTGGGCAAACGCTGGGAGATGGTGAGAGACAGGGAGGCCTGGCGTGCTGCAGTCCATGGGGTCGCGAAGAGTCGGATGCAACTGAGCGGCTCAACAACAGCAACAATGTATGGGACATAATATTATGCCTCTGCTGAAAAGTGCCCAACTCTGCTTCTTCATGTTAATGGTCCTTCCCTTCCTCTCTGAGGGTAAAACTGACCTGGGACATCTTTCCTTTGAAATGACTGCTCCAAATCATTTGCAAATAGGGGCTTGAACAAGAGTGTGAACACACACACACTCCCCACACCAAGAAAAGAAATAGGGTGGCCCACACAGTTCTCTATAAACACAGCTAAAATCCCTGTCAAACAGCTGTTCCCTGAATGAACCTCGCTATCTGCCTCTGCAAGATCAGGATAAATGCTTATCTAGTGGTGGACCCTGGTAGCTCAGCTGCTAAAGAATCAGCCTGCCATGCGGGAGACCTGGGTTCAATCCCTGGGTTGGGAAGATCCCCTAGAGAAGGGAAAGGCTACCCACTCCAGTATTCTGGCCTGGAGAATTCCATGGACAGAGGAGCCTGGCAGGCTACAGTCCATGGGGTCACAAAGAGTCGGACATGACTGAACTACTTTCACTTTCACTTTCACCGGTGGACCCAAATCAAAGGAGCAGTAACCTGAAGGTAGCTTGAAGTCGCCATGTTGAAGCCAGACATGGCTTTCAATTTTCCTATGAAACCGTTGCTGATCTCTCCAAAGCATTACCAAGGGGCATAATTATAGGACAGAAGACAGTTGATAACTTAAGCTTTTCCTGTTTGAAAATGAACTCTAAATCTTCCTCAAAAAGATGCATTTGTCACAAACATCCTTTCCTGGTTACCCTCAGTTAACAGCAAACTCATCCTTTTGCACCGGCCTAAAAGACACTGATGCCACCTGGACTCCTGTTTCCCTCACACACACGCACTCGATTTATCAGCAAGTCCAGCGGACATTACTAGAGCTCAAAGCACTTATATTCCCCTCACCATCACCGTCCAGCAAGAACTTCCTCAAAATGGCGCAGTTCCTATTCCAGCCCCTCCAAAGTCAATTCTCAACATGCTGTTCCAGTTCAGATCAGTTCAGTCTCTCAGTCGTGTCCAACTCTTTGCGACCCCATGAATCGCAGCACGCCAGGCCTCCCTGTCCATCACCAACTCCCGGAGTTCACTCACACTCAGGGCCATCGAGTCTGTGATGCCATCCAGCCATCTCATCCTGGGTCGTCCCCTTCTCCTCCTGCCCCCAATCTCTCCCAGCATCAGAGTCTTTTCCAATGAGTCAACTCTTTGCATGAGGTGGCCAAAGTACTGGAGCTTCAGCTTTAGCATCATTCCTTCCAAAGAAATCCCAGGGTTGATCTCCTTCAGAAAGGACTGGTTGGATCTCCTTGCAGTCCAAGGGACCCTCAAGAGTCTTCTCCAACACCACAGTTCAAACACATCAATTCCTTGGTGCTCAGCCTTCTTCACAGTCCAACTCTCACATCCACACATGTGAAAGGAAAAACCATAGCCTTGACTAGACAGACCTTAGTCGGCAAAGTAATGTCTCTGCTTTTGAATATACTATCTAGGTTGGTCATAACTTTTGTTCCAAGGAGTAAGTGTCTTTTAATCATGGCTGCAGTCACCATCTGCAGTGATTTTGGAGCCCCCCAAAATTAAGACTGACACTGTTTCTACTGTTTCCCCATCTATCTCCCATGAAGTGATGGGACCAGATGCCATGATCTTTGTTTTCTGAATGTTGAGCCTTAAGCAAACTTTTTCGCTCTCCACTTTCACTTTCATCAAGAGGCTTTTGAGCTCCTCTTCACTTTCTGCCATAAGGGTGGTGTCATCTGCATATCTGAGGTTATTGATATTTCTCCTGGCAATCTTGATTCCAGCTTGTGTTTCTTCCAGTCCAGTGTTTCTCATGATGTACTCTGCATATAAGCTAAATAAGAAGGGTGACGATATACAGCCTTGAAGTACTCCTTTTCCTATTTGGAACCAGTCTGTTGTTCCATGTCCAGCTCTAACTATCTCCACTTGTCACAATCTTACTAATTCTGTAAAACAGCTCAAAATGCCATCTCTTTCTTGAAGTCACTCTACTCGCTGCACCCTTTTCTCACCCAACAATGAGGAGTCCCTCCTGCCGTGATACATGACATCATGGTCTCCTGGTATGTTTATTGTTATTCTGTCTTGTGTTCATGGTTATTTGTGTATGGCTGGATTGTAGAGTAAATAAAAGTGTAAACCACACCAGGGCATAATTATTCGTGTATCCTTGACAGCCCCAAGCCATGGGAAACTATAATTAACACCACTTTAATAAGAATATCTCTAAGGATAAAACAAGAGCAAATGTTCAGAATTCATTTTGGTATTTTATTAAGACATTTTTAGGACATCATCTATTAAAAAAAACTCTTTGGCCACAGGAAGGACAGATATTTATGGTAAAAACAAGAAGACAAGGCAAAGACAGAAAAGAACTTCACAAAAAAAGTGAGAATCATTACCTCATTTTGCTGAGCTTAGTAAGCAAAATGTCCTCCATCATTTTTCTTGGATGACTTTGAATAAAATATCCATGTGTGACTATATTAAAAAATGGAAAAAGATACTTAACGTCAGAGCATGAGAACCAGAGGGAAGTACCATAAAGCCCAGGTGCCAAAGAGAGAGCACAATACAGATGGATGGATGGAGAGAAGTCTCAGCAGTGGGAACAAGCAGATGCGCAGCAGCACCTGCAGACCAGCTCACCTAGTGGCAGCATTGCTTCTGGCAGCAGCACTTCTGCTGGCAGCAGCAGCTCTTCTGCTGGCAACAGCCCTTCCCACACGAGTGGCAGCTGCAGGTGCGGCGGTGGCAGCAGACCACGGGGACGCTGCAGCAGCCCCCACAGCAGCCGCAGCAGCAGGGGCAGCAGCTGCTGCAACAGCCCACCCGGTAGCATCTGCAGCTGTTGCAGCTGCCACAGCTGCCACTGCAGCCACCACCACAGCCACCACCACAGCCGCCACCACAGCCACCACCGCAGCCGCCACCGCAGCCACCACAACTTCCACAACCACAGCAGCCCATGGTGTCAGTAGAGAGGACTCAGGAGAGGTGAGGAGGGAGTCTCAGGATGTGAGGGAGGTTGGATGTCACCTTCTTCTAGGGGGACCCTTATATATCTTCAGGAGCTGAGCCAAGAATATACAGTTTGTGCCTTGTTGTTCACCCCACTTCCTATAAGAGACCTCACGAGACTCTCACATCCTTCCTTGTTGAGATTGTGTCCAGTTAATATGGCTCTTTTAAACCATTGGCTGTCTCTTAAAGCTATATTTAGATTAGAACACACTTGGAACAGCTTTGTGCTCCTAAGAACTTACACGTGTATGTATGATTTGCGCCAGGGACTAGAACAGTGCCTGACCCATTGTACATACTCAACAGCCAGCTGTTGTATTAAATAAATGCCTGAAATATTGAAGAACTATCCTCATTTTTTATAACCGTGACAGTTTGCATCTGGAGTCAGGTAAAAGTCGCATTTTTTAACATATGCTTCTTACTCATCGCAGGTTAGGAAAAAAGATTGTTTTTCTCTCTACTGAGATTTGCTGCTTACCTGGGTCAGCAGGGGTTACCACAGGGACGGGGGCACAGGCATCATCAGGCCAGGAAGGTCCTCCTTGCTGTAAACCCTCTTGGGGGGTCACCATTAACTCTACCATAGAGCCATAGACCCCAGCACTGGGTCCCCTCAGGCCAAACAACTACCAGGGAGGAAGTGGAACCCCGCTCATCAGCAGATAATTAGATTAAAACTTTACTGAGCAAGGCTCTGCCCACCAGTACAAGACCCAGTTTTTCCCATCACCAGTCTCTCCCATCAACAAGCTTACACAAGCTTCTTAGCCCCATCCATCAGAGAGCAGACAGAAGAAGCATAGTCTCACAGCGGCTAAAGCAAAAACCATATTACAGAAAGCTAATCATGATGAAAAAGCAGAATGTTATGTCCTAAACAAGATAAAACGCCAGAAAAACAGCTAAATGAAGTGGAGATAAGCAACCTTCCAGAAAAAGAATTCACAGTAATATAGTGAAGATGATTCTGGATCTCAGAAAAAGAAAGCAAGCAAAGATCGAGAAGATGCAAGAAATGTCTACCAAGACCTAGAAGAGCTAAATAAAGGACCAACACACAGAGATGAATAATACACTAGAAGGGATGGGTAACAGAGTAACTGAGGCAGAATGGATGAATGACCTGAAGGACAGGACGGGGTAAACCACAGCCCCAGAACAGGATACAGAAAAAAGAATGAGAAGAAATGCAGACTGCCTAAGAGACCCCTGGGGCAACATTAAAAGCACCAACATTCACATTATAGCAGTGCCAGGAGGAGAAGAGAGAGAGAGAGAGGACCTGAGAAAATATTTGAAGAGATAATAGCTGAAAACTTCCTGAGCATGGGAAAGGAAATAGTCAACCAAGTCCAGGAAGCACAGAGAATCCAAGGAAAGATAAACCCAAGGATGAACACACCAAGACACACAGTAACCAAACTGGCAAAAATTAAAGACAGAGATAAAATATTAAAAGCAACAAGGGAAAAACGACAACATACAAAGAAACTCTCGTCAGGCTATCAGCTGATTTCTCAACAGAAATTCTACAAGCCAGAAGGGAATAGCATGATATATTTAAAGTGATGAAAGGGAAGAACCTACAACCAAGAATACTCTATCCAGCAAGACTCCTTCAGATCTGAAGGAGAAATGAAAAGGTCTCCAGTCAAGCAAAAGTTAAGAGAATTCAGCACCACCAAACCAGCTTTACAATAAATGCTAAAGGAACTTCTCTAGGCAGGAAACAAGAGAAGGAAAAGACAGAAATAAAACCAAAGAAATACAGAAAATGAATCCCAAACCATTAAGAAAACAGTAATAGGATCATATATAACAATAGTTAGCTTAAATGTAAATGGATTAAATTCACCAACCAAAAGATGTAGACTGGCTGGGTGGATGAAAACATATGCACATATGTACTTCCACTTATCACATCACTCTTCTTGACATCCCCCCACCAAACTGTATGTAGTTATTTTATATTGTTAAGTTAATTATGTTCCCATTATGGCTTGTAATTGTAATTATCTTTTTTTTGGAGGGGGGTCTGCCTGTTGACTGTGAAAACTGATAAAACATCTTTTACTATTGTGATTATGTTAAAAAAAAAAAAAAAAAGCACAGCTATGCTTTCTCTGGGTCCCTGAGGTCCTTATTTTATAAAAATTGACTGTTCATTAAAGATTATCCTGCCCCCACCAAAAAAAAAAAAAAAAGTTGTGTGATGTCAGATGCTAAAACTATAATTTTGTGTAGCCCACACCCAACATCTGCTAGGAGGAAGTTCCTCCTTGTCATTTGTCTGTTAAATAATTGGGTAAACAAAAATAAGAAAGATTTCATCCCATGGCTGGCCTTTTCCCATGCCTCTCTGGGTTTGAGACCCAGGGCCAGCCCATCGGTTCCGCCAGAAAATGGCCCAGGAGAATGTTTATCTGAAGTGACTGGAAGTCTCCATCCAGCCGGCTCTGTGGGTGTCGTTTCCTTCTTTTGCCCCAAGTAGCTTGCAGGTATAAACAGTAGTCCCCCTTGCTTGACTGTCTTGAGAATTAGGGCCTGCCCAACCAGTCCAAAGAGCTCACTGCCAGTCTTTCTTGGGACTTACACTGCAGCTTCTGCATCAGAGACACCTGGGCTTGGGCACGTCCATGCTTCTCCCAGGACGTTGGTGTCCCTGGATTGACAACTGGCATCTCTTTGTTAAGTTTACCTTTTGAAAGCTAGAGAAGGAAATCTTAATATGCCCTCCTTTGATTTACTTCTCACCATTGAGCAGTCTCTTCCAGCTCCCCATTTCTGTTGCCCAGCGTCCTGGAAAAACTCTGGGGCACTCGTGGGAGCTCTTCAACTCTTCACTTACGTGAGCTCTAGGATGGTCATGTCTGACACACAGGCGACATTCTGAAGCCCCTGAGGCTGCTTTTCCCTGCACCTTGCCCATCACTTTTCCATCTCCAAACTAAAGATCTGACACACGACTACTTCATTCCCAACAGAAAACTCAAAGTTATGAGGCTGCTATGCTAAAAATAGCAAGTTATCACGGCACGGGTGCTCAAGAAGGAAGTAAACAAAGTCTTGTGAGACTCTTCCAGGGAAAGTGGGCCAAAAAACAGGAAAAGGGGTCGTATATAAAGGTCTCCCCCAGCAGAAGGCGGCATCCAACCTCCCACATCTCCTGAGTCTCCCTCCTCACCTCTCCTGAGTCCTCTCTACTGACACCATGGGCTGCTGTGGTTGTGGAAGTTGTGGTGGCTGCGGTGGTGGCTGCGGTGGTGGCTGTGGCAGTGGCTGTGGCGGTGGCTGCGGCGGTGGCTGTGGCGGTGGCTGTGGCGGTGGCTGTGGTGGTGGCTGCAGCAGCTGCAACAGCTGCAGGTGCTACCGGGTGGGCTGCTGCAGCAGCTGCTGCCCCTGCTGCTGCGGCTGCTGTGGGGGCTGCTGCAGCGTCCCCGTGGTCTGCTGCCACCGCCGCACCTGCAGCTGCCACTCGTGTGGCTGCGGTGGTGGGAAGGGCTGTTGCCAGCAGAAGAGCTGCTGCTGCCAGCAGAAGTGCAGCTGCCAGAAGCAATGCTGCCACTAGGTGAGCTGGTCTGCAGGTGCTGCTGGGCGTCTGCTTGCTCCCACAGCGCAGGCAGTGGGAGCACTGCCTCCATCCATCTGTCTGCTATGCACTGTCTCTCTGCCACTTGAGCTTCCTAGGAATTTTCTCTTTGGTTGTGTATATCATACTTTGAGGCTTCAGTGACTCTTCATTTCTTGAGAGTGATGGCAGGACCTCTTATACAATGACATCCAGTGGGAAAAGATGGAGCTGCTTGTTCATCCTTAGCATAGCGCTTGGCAGGTGCTGACGGTATGGTAGTTGTAGAGACCAGCCTCTCTCAATTCAATCTTGTCTGCTTCTCCGAGATCTGTTACCCTGCTGTGTAGGATTTAGACTCTGTGTTGGGACTTTGTTTTAGTCTCTTCTCTTTTTGCTTTGAGCAGTTCAAGTCTTCATACCTTTAAAGTGTTTAAAGCCATGGGAATAATTACATTCAAAGCTGTGAGCACCTCTAAGCACCTGATAGCAGCCCATAGCCCTGATCTCAGACTAGTAGCACTGAGATCCTCAATATTTTGACCTGTAGCAGGTGTTCATTGTTTCTGTCCACCAAGTTTTGCCTTTGCCATCTCTAAGCACAACGGATTCCTGATTTTGCAACGCCTGCTTTATACTTCTAATTATTACCCTGCCATCTTCTAAATGTCAAATAAAATAAACTAAATCATCCTCAAAATATTGACTCATAAGATCTTCTTACTTGGTGGTAACCTCTGAGGGAAGATGGAGGGGTAATGTTGAATAATGAGGAGAGAGACCTCCCTTGCTTGCTTGAATTGATTGTGACCACAAACTACTTTAATGGAAGACCTACATTAATAAACATTAAAATTTTAAGTGTTTTGTCTGTTTCTCATCTATTTTGTGACCTGATTCCTTTTTCAAGGATATCTTAAGTGAACTGACAGTAATAGCCAAGAGCATGTAAAGCTGGACAAAGTTTACCTCGGCTATCAGAATTTCTGCCATTGTGATCCATGCATATTTCCTTCTCAGGCAAAACAACTTCAAGAAGTATGGATTTCACATGCAATTTAAATTTGATTTGTTAAGAGTGTCTTTTTGACAAGTGGGTTTCCTCAATTAAATGTAAAATCCTTGTTTAGTCACAAAAGATTAATGTCCACAGATTTTTAGCCAACTGTCTGTCTAATTACAATCTAAATATCCTCTATAACAGAACACAATACTGCTTCTCAGTTTAGAACTATATTTTCACTTTACTGTGAGCAAATCAGGTTTTGGAATTATGAGGCTTTTAGGTGAACTCTGCCATCTCTTTTGAAACAATGAATTTTCCAAAGAAGCTCACACTCATCCAGCCACCATCAGGGCCATCATCACCATCCCAACCACAATTGCCAGCTTCACCACATCAATTTGCTTTAAAAAAGAATGAATTGGAAGAGTAGCATTGAAACACACACATTATCATATGCAAAACAGACAACCAGCGGGGATTTACTACCTATCTCAGGAAGATCAAACACAGGGCTCTGTGACAGCCTAGAGGGATGGGATGGGGTAGGAGGTGGGAGGGAGGTTCCAAAGGGAAGAGACATATGTATTCCTATGGCTGATTCATGTTGATGTGGGGTAGAAACTAGCACAATATTGCAAACCAAGTATCCTCTAAATAAAAATTTAAAAAAATAAAAATTGAAAGGAAGACTGAATACAGAAACTTAAGAAACTCACCTTTCAATGGTCTTTTAAACAGTGTTTTCAAGGTCCCCATAAGCTACTTCTGAAAATGAGTAACAGATTGGAATGCACACAGAAAAACAGTCACTCCTCTACAAAATCTGTAAGAATGCTGAATAATACTGTTTCTCGCGACAGTACTTAAGCAGTCTGAACCTTCATTTTTTTAAGTACATGTCTTTTAATTCAGAAATTTCATAGCTTGGACAAAGGCATACTCTTTACAAGGATCTTCATGTTACCAAATCAAACTTGAGTCTGCTACCCACACAGAAAGCCAATCTATTGACCCCAGGTGGTGGGGAGGGAAAGCGCAGCATTTACTATAAGGCACCTCACAAGGAGAATGGGTGGCTCATGCTCAGAAACCCCAAACTCACCAAAGGATTTCAGCAAAGGCTTTTAAAAAGCCAAGTAAGGGAGAAGGTCCCAGGGTCTGTGATCAGCTCATGCACACTGCTCTGATTCGTTGATGGTGAGGGAACAGGGTGGTGTCACAGGGGTTAATATATCAACCCTGAGGCACCAGGAGGTCTGCAGGACATATGCTCATGATCAAGTAGTTAATTTCTTCCATTTGGTGGGAGTTTCTAAGAAAAACTTAGAAAATATGCATCAGATATTATTATCTAAGTATTCAGAGAAGAGTGATAGCAGAGGATATAGGGGAGGTGTCTGCCCTAGGGGGGTTCCACTTGGTTGAACTCATGGCATTGAACTTAAAGACTTTGTTGGTCAGTCACTCAGTTGTGTGTGACTCTTTGGGACCCCGTGGACGGCAGCACAGCAGGATTCTCTTTTCTTTATCATCTGCCAGAGTTTATTAAAACTCATGTCCATTGAGTGGGTGATGCTATCCAGCCATCTCATCCTCTATCACCCCCATCTCCTCCTGCCCTCATACTTTCCCAGCATCAGGGTCTTCTCCAATGAGTCAGCTCTTCGCGTCAGGTGGCAAAAGTATTGGAGTTTTAGCATCAGTCCTTCCAGTGAATATTCAGGATTGATTTTCTTTAGGATTGATTGACTTGATCTCCTTGCTGTCCAAGGGGCTGTCAAGACCCTTATCCAGCATCACACATAAAGACTAGGAAAACACTATCTTCCCCTGTGTGTATGTCAGTTGCTCAGTTGTGTCCAACTCTTTTGACCCCACAGACTACAGCTTGCCAGGCTTCTCTGTCCATCCATGGAATTCTTCAGACAAGAATACTGGAGTGGGTAGCCACGATACCACCCTTATGGAAGAAAACGAAGAGGAACTGAGGAGCCTCTTGATGAAAGTGAAAAGGAGAGTGAAAAAGCTGGCTTAAAACTCAGCATTCAAAAAACTAAGATCATGGCATCTGGTCCCATCACTTTGTGGCAAATAGATGGGGAAACAATGGAAACAGTGTCAGACTTTCTTTCCTTGGGCTCTAAAATCACTGAAGATAGTGACTACAGCCATGAAATTAAAAGATGGTAGCTCCTTGGAAGAAAAGCTATGACCAACCTAGACAGCATATTAAAAAGCAGAGACATTACTTTGCCAACAAAGATCTGTCTAGTCAAGGCTATGGTTTTTTCAGTAGTCAGGTATGGATGTGAGAGTTGCACTATAAAGAAAGCTGCTGCTGCTGCTGCTGCTGCTAAATCACTTCAGTTGTGTACAACTCTGTGCGACCCCATAGACGGCAGCCCACCAGGCTCCTCATCCCAAAGAAAGCTGAGCAGTGACTAATTGATGCTTTTGAACTGTGGTCTTGGAGAAGACTCTTGAGAGTCCCTTGGACAGCAAGGAGATCAAACCAATCAATCCTAAAGGAAATCAGTCCTGAATATTCATTGGAAGGACTGATGCTGAAGCTGAAGCTCCAATACTTCGGCCACCTGACGTGAAGCACTGACCCACTGGAAAAGATCCTGATGCTGGGAAAGCTTAAAGGTGGGAGGAGAAGGGGATGACAGAGGATGAGACGGTTGGATGGCATCACCAACTTGATGGACAGGAGGTTGAGCATGCTTCAGGAGTTGGTGATGGACAGGGAAGCCTGGTGTGCTGCAGTACATGGGGTTGCAAAATGTCAGACATGACTGAGCTGAACTGAACTGAGCCCTTCCCTTCCTCAGGGGATCTTCCTAACCCAGGGATAGAACTCATGCCTCCTGCATTGCAGACAGATTCTTTACCATCTGAGCCACCAAGGAAGCCCTCAAATCAGATTCAATTTCTCTCTGTAAAACAGAATCCTGCCCAGTTGTCAAAAAAAAAAAAAAAAAGAAAAGAAAAATATCTCCATGAACTGAGAAAGAATGATTTCAGATCTATTAAGTGTACATAAAGCAAGCTACAGTGTACAAGGTCAATTATGTAACTGAAATTTACCTAAAAAATTATAATATACCATCAAGAGAAATGTGTTAACAATGAGGTATACATGAGGTGTTGTCCGAGTCACTGTAGGGGAACAAAGGGGACTAGGAAGGTTTGGGGCTTCCCAGGTGATGCTAGTGGTAAAGAACCTGCCGTCCAGTGCGGGAGATGTAAAGAGATGTGGGTTCTATCCCTGGGTTGGAAAGATACCCTCGAGGAGGGCACGGCAATCAATTCCAGTATTCTTGCCTGGAGATTCCTTTGGACAGAGGAGCCTGGCAGACTACAGTCCATAGCGTGGCAGAGTTGGACATGACTCAAATTACTTAGCACCCATGCAGGGAGGTTTCAGGAAGAGGACCTGATATGCTGGCTCCCTGCAGGCTTTCAAAGGTATGCCTGTGATGGCTCTGCCACCATTGTAGCATCCTGTGACATCACAGCTGGGCAATATTAGTGCCCTGGGGAGCACTGAGCCAGGGGAAGCGATGCTCTGAGTTCTTCCTCTTTGCTGGCCTTTCTGGATGTCCAACCACAACTTCTTCGGTACTGGGGCTGAGGGATTCCAGGGAAAACAGAGGCAAAGAAAACCTAATAGTGGCTCCCTTCCTGCTGTGTTGGATGCAAGTGTCTGATTTTCAATTGACCAAAGACTTCAATGGCTCCAGATTCCTAGTGGGTAAAATAATTTGGGGGGCAACCCATGGATTCTTATGTACAAAATCAGCTCAATCTATAGATGTCATTGGCCTTTCCTGGTGCCTCAGTGGAAAAGAATTTGCCTGCCAATGCAGGAGACATGGGTTCAATCCCTGGTCAGGAAGATCCTCTGGAAAAGGAAATGGCAATCCACTCCAGTAGTCTTGCCTGGGAAATCCCACGCACAGGGAAGCCTGGTAGATTGCAGTCCATGGGGTTGCAAAGGGTCGGACATGACTTAGAAACTAAACAATAATAACAACAATAGGTGTCATTAAACGATTCACACTTACCTTATTTCCTGCATGTTTTTAAATTCCAATAGGTGCTATCCTTTGAGATCTTCTATAGTCACAGAAATAGATCTACAACAATCTCTCAGATTCCTAAGGAGACACACCCAGATAAGAGAGGCTTGTCTCCAAACACATTCAGGACAGAAGTGAGGACTGTATGATTAAATTATCATTATGCATTTAGAAATCTGCAACAGTATCACTGTTGAAGCTGGAGAGTTGGGAGTTCGTTACATGCTTAAAGTTTCTTTACAATAAACAGTTTAAAATTACAAAGATCAACAAATAGTGTATAATTAGAAAAAGATGCTCACTCTCACTAATAATCAGGAAAAGTATTGATCTTTTCATCTGCTATAGTAACAAAACATTGCTTTAATACTATCTGGTGTTGGTTGCAGAGTATAAAGCAAGCATCATACAAAGTGGGTGAGAATGACTGATGTACATTCTATAGAGGGTTATTCAGTTAACTTTCATCACTATGTAAACCATAGATAATCTTTGATATAGTAATACCATCCCTAGGAATTTGTTCAAAGGAAATAATCAGAAGAGAGAAAAGATGTAATATATACTTAACATTGATGGAGTGCTTATTTTGCGCTGGGGCTTGACTCTTTTAATCTGCATAATAACCCTATGGATCAGATATTAATATTATTATTATCATTTTCATTGGTTCAGATGTTAAAGAATCCACCTGCAATTCAGGAAACCTCGGTTCGATCCCTGGGTTGGGAAGATCCTCTGGAAAAGGGAACAGCTACCCACTCCAGTATTCTGACCTGGAGAAATGCATGGACAGAGGAGCCTGGCAGGCTACAGTCCATGGGGTTGCAAAGAGTCGGACACAGCTGAGCAACATTCATTTTCATTTTAGGAATAGGAGACCAGAAAGGTGAAGTTATTGCACAAATCAGTCAGCGTTAAAGCTGAGAATTGAACCCTGGGAATCTGATCCCATGTGGGGAGTGTTCTGTTTGCACATTCATGACATTTTTAAAAGTTCACTCATAAGGAGACTTCCCTGGTTGTCCAGTGGCTAAGACTTCAAGCCCTTATTCAGGGAGCCCAAGTTCCATCCCTGGTCAGGGAACTAGATCCCACATGCCACAACTATGAGTTTGCATGCCACTGCTAAGACCCAGCGCAGACAAATAAATTAGATAAATAAGTTTTTTAAAGTTCACTCATAGGCATTTGGCCAAATAAATTGTGCTACCTGCAGCTATTACAATATGTCCCAGATGAGCATCAAGCACCTTTGCCTCTCAGACTCACCCTACCTGTACTTGCATGTGTACAAAGCTGAAGTTCCCTATCAAATAGCCCACAGCATATTCCAAACAAGGACAAACTGTAGCAACATGCTTTCGCCACCCAACTGTTCAGGCCTCTACTTAGAGCAGGGTCACATGTCCATCAACCTCCACAGTCCCCTAGAGAAGGGAAAGGCTACCCACTCCAATATTCTGGCCTTGAGAATTCCATGGACAGAGGAGCCTGGCAACTGCAGTCCATGGGGTCACAAAGAGTCGGACATGACTGAGCAACTTTCATTTTCACTGGTTGACCTAAATCAAAGGAGCAGTAACCTGAAGGTAGCTTGAAGCCGCCATGTTGAAGCCAGACATGGCTTTCAATTTTCCTATGAAACCGTTGCTGATCTCTCCAAAGCATTACCAAGGGGCATAATTATAGGACGGAAGACAGTTGATAACTTAAGCTTTTCATGTTTGAAAATGAACTCTAAATCTTCCTCAAAAAGATGCATTTGTCACAAACATCCCTTCCTGGTTACACTCAGTTAACAGCAAACTCATCATTTTGTGCCGGACTAAAAGACGCTGATGCCACCTGGACTCCTGTTTCCCTCACACACACGCACTGGGTTTTATCAGCAAGTCCAGCGGACATTACCAGAGCCCAAAGCACTCATATTCCACTCACAACCTCCGTCCAGCAAGAACTTCCTCAAAATGGCGCAGTTCCTATTCCAGCCCCTTCAAAGTCAATTCTCAACATGCTGTTTCAGTTCAGTTCAGTTCAGTCGCTCAGTCGTGTCCAACTCCTTGCAACCCCATGAATCGCAGCACGCTGGCCTCCCTTTCCATCACCAACTCCTGGAGTTCACTCAGACTCACGGCCATTGAGTCCATGATGCCATCCAGGGTCGTCCCCTTCTCCTCCTGCCCCAAATCCCTCCCAGCATCAGAGTCTTTTCCAATGAGTCAACTCTTTGCATGAGGTGGCCAAAGTACTGGAGCTTCAGCTTTAGCATCATTCCTTCCAAAGAAATCCCAGGGTTGATCTCCTTCAGAATGGGCTGGTTGGATCTCCTTGCAGTCCAAGGGACCCTCAAGAGTCTTCTCCAACACCACAGTTCAAACGCATCAATTCTTCGGCACTCAGCCTTCTTCACAGTCCAACTCTCACATCCATACATGACCACAGGAAAAACCATAGCCTTGACTAGATGGACCTTAGTCAGCAAAGTAATGTCTCTACTTTTGAATATACTATCTAGGTTGGTCATAACTTTTCTTCCAAGGAGTAAGCGTCTTTTAATTTCATGGCTGCAGTCACCAACTGCAGTGATTTTAGAGCCCCCAAAAATAAAGTCTGACACTGTTTCTACTGTTTCCCCATCTATATCCCATGAAGCGATGGGACCAGATGCCATGATCTTTGTTTTCTGAATGTTGTGCTTTAAGCCAACTTTTTCACTCTCCTCTTTCACTTTCATCAAGAGGCTTTTTAGCTCCTCTTCACTTTCTGCCAGAAGGGTGGTGTCATATGCATATCTGAGGTTATTGATATTTCTCCCGGAAATCTTGATTCCAGCTTGTGTTTCTTCCAGCATTTCTCATGATGTACTCTGCATATAAGTTAAATACACAGCCTTGACGTACTCCTTTTCCTATTTGGAACCACTCTATTGTCCCATATCCAGTTCTAACTGTTGCTTCCTGACCTGCATACAGACTTCTTAAGAGGCAGGTTAAGTAGTCTGGTATTCCCATCTCTTTCAGAATTTTCCACAATTTATTGTGATCCACACAGTCAAAGGCTTTGGCATAGTCAAGAAAGCAGAAATAGATGTTTTTCTGGAACTCTCTTGCTTTTTCCATGATCCAGAGGATGTTGGCAATTTGATCTCTGGTTCCTGCGCCTTTTCTGAAACCAGCTTGAACATCAGGGAGTTCATGGTTCACGATTTGCTGAAGCCTGGCTTGGAGAATTTTGAGCATTACTTTTCTAGCATGTGAGATGAGTGCAATTGTGCGGTAGTTTGAGCATTCTTTGGCATTGCCTTTCTTTGGAATTGGAATGGAAACTGACCTTTTCCAGTCCTGTGGCCACTGCTGAGTTTTCCAAATGTGCTGGCATATTGAGTGCAGCACTTTCACAGCGTCATCTTTCAGGATTTGAAAGAGCTCAACTGGAATTCCATCACCTCCACTAGTTCGTAGTGATGCTTTCTAAGGCCCACTTGACTTCACATTCCAAGATGTCTGGCTCTAGATTAGTGATCACATCATCATGATTCTCTGGGTCGTGAAGATCCTTTTTGTACAGTTCTGCTGTGTATTCTTGCCACCTCTTCTTAATATCTCCTGCTTCTGTTAGGTCCAGACCATTTCTTGCCGGGGGCCAGCGTGACGAACTCCGCCCATGGCAAAGGTCATGAGGAAGGAGGCTTGGCATTCGCAAAGGCATGATCAAGCCTCAGGAAACCCCCTGTTCCCAAGCATCTCACCCCAAAACTAGAGTCTGTTTTGTGCTCTCACCTACACCTCTGACTTTACGGGGGCTCTCCCCCATAACCGTTTCTCTGAGAAGGAGTAAACATGCAGCTCCAAGGCAATAAAAATTCTTGGGCGTGACAAGAGTGTTTCAGCTTACGGACCCCTCTGAAGGTTATCTAGCCCACCTGTATAGGTTCATCCGGCCACATGTGATTGTTCACAGCCTCCCAACCTGAGAGGCATGAGATGGTTTAGACTTACTAAAGGCAAAATCTTTTGGGGAGTTAGAAATTATTAGTATAATGGGTTGGTTAGGAATTATATTGGTGAAGGGTTTTTCAATTGTTGTGTCAATAAATGCTGCTAATTCCCTGCTCTGGGTGGGACAAGGATGTCTCAGGTCAAACCTCTCTGCTGACAGACTAGCTTGTGTGACAGGATTATCCATACTCCTGCCACCAGGCACATGATTGTTTACTACCTCTCAACCATAAACAGCACAGAGTATTTTGAGAGTCTTAATTAGCATAGGGCTTTTTCTTCTTGTTGAGTCAATGATTGCCGCCAGGCCTCCATATCCTTAGGCACCTGGGAATATATTAATCAATGTATTTGGAATATAGCAAAGGAAATATAGTAGTTTTTGATGTTAGCAATACTAGACTTTTTGAGTTAATGGATTTTCTCTTTTGTAATAGATCACTGTACTTTGTTATAAATCACTGTGTCCTTGCTATGTAAAAATGTAACTTTATCATATCTTAAGACTAAATAGATCTTAGGGGAGCATTGGTGAAAGGATTTTCATTTGTTGGGCTGATGTTTGCTGCTAAATCTCCATGTTCCCTACCCTTATGATGAATGAAACTAGCATATAGGAAGAAATGAGTATTAACCTTTAAGCATATAGGAGAAATAAGTATTCACCTTTAAGATTAATCTTGTTAACCTTGGGTTAAATAAATTCCTTTCTTAATTGTAACTCACTACACCCTCACCCCATAGGAATGTCACTTTATTTGGAGGGTGGTGCCTGGTTTAAGAAAAAACACCCTTGGAAGAAATACGTTTTTTGGTTATCAGAAAGAAAGGATCATAAAATGTCAGCAGGTCTCACTCATGGCCAGAAGATGATGTACCTTTTTATACATTTATGTGAAGCACCTGATTTTGATAAAGGTCAGGACTGCTGACGCCCACGTGACTCTGTATTCATCCCTATGTGTAACAAAAGGTATATAAGCAAACCCAAAAATAAAGAAATCGGATCAGTTTCCGGAAAGACTGATTCCCCCATGTCGCTTCTTTCTTGCTCCCGCTTTCTGGCTGAATTCCCATCTGGAGCATGGATGCTATTCCACGTAATCCAAGTTATTCAGCCTCTTTTTCTCCACTAATCTTCCTACTACACTATCCATTTCTAATCTCTCTATATCTGTGATTAAATATGTATTTTTCCAAAGATGCCGACTCCGTCCCCCCACCTTTGAATCACCCTGGATCCACCGGGGCTGGACCCTGGCAATTTCTGTCCTTTATCGAGCCCATCTTTGCATGAAATGTTCCCTTGGTATCTCTAATTTTTTTGAAGAGGTCTCTAGTCTTGCCCATTCTGTTCTTTTCCTCTATTTCTTTGCATTGATCGCTGAAGAAGGCTTTCTTATCTCTCCTTGCTATTCTTTGGAACTCTGCATTCAGATGCTTATATCTTTCCTTTTCTCCTTTGCTTTTCGCCTCTCTTCTTTTCACAGCTATTTGTAAGGCCTCCCCAGACAGCCATTTTGCTATTTTGCATTTCTTTTCCATGGGGATAGTCTTGATCCCTGTCTCCTGTACAATGTCACGAACCTCATTCCATAGTTCATCAGGCACTCTATCTATCAGATCTAGACCCTTAAATCTATTTCTCACTTCCACTGTATAATCATAAGGGATTTGATTGAGGTCATACCTGAATGGTCTAGCGGTTTTCCCTCCTTTCTTCAATTTAAGTCTGAATTTGGCAATAAGGAGTTCATGATCTGAGCCACAGTCAGCTCCCGGTCTTGTTTTTGTTGACTGTATAGAGCTTCTCCATCTTTGGCTGCAAAGAATATAATCAATCTGATTTCGGTGTTGACCATCTGGTGATGTCCATGTGTAGAGTCTTCTCTTGTGTTGTTGGAAGAGGGTGTTTGCTATGACCAGTGCATTTTCTTGGCAAAACTCTATTAGTCTTGCCCTGCTTCATTCCGCATTCCAAGGCCAAATTTGCCTGTTATTCCAGGTGTTTCTTGACTTCCTACTTTTGCCTTCCAGTCCCCTATAATGAAAAGGACATCTTTTTGGGGTGTTAGTTCTAAAAGTTCTTGCAGGTCTTCATAAAACCGTTCAACTTCAATTTCTTCAGCACTACTGGTTAGGGAATAGACTTGGATAACTGTGATATTGAATGGTTTGCCTTGGAGACAAACAGAGATCATTCTGTCGTTTTTGAGATTGCATCCAAGTACTGCATTTTAGAGTCATCCTTTTACAATGAAAGGCAGGTGATCTCTTTTCTAAAGTCACACTCTTCCCAGGTTGCCAGCTCCAGTCACAGTCAAAGCTGAAGTTTACAATTATCTATAATGACACCCATGAAACACAGTACCCATCACCTTGCTGAACTCCCTATGCTCAGCACTCTCATTGACCTGCCCTCTCACTGCCCTCTTCCCACCATTCACAATGCTCTTGTCCAGTTAACTGGCCAGTGCATTCCTCCATCACTTTCTTCCTTTGCTCAAATGGCACTTTCTCTTCGAGTCCTATTTGGACTGCCCAATACAAAATTGAAATCCCACCCATCCTCTCTGCTATTCAAACCTCTTGTATTCTGTTCTATTTCTTTTCTTTTGCATCACATTTTAATTGGCTTTGTTCTTTTTAAAGGACTTCAGAGGCCAAGAAAATGATGGACTGTATTCTCTTTGGTTCATAATACACCCTAAGCATAGTTTTTCTTATTTATTCTGCCAAGCATTTTAATAATTTATCAAGCTAGGATCTTAACAAGATAGCCTAACTATAAGGCTCCTCACCACCCCAACCCACCCCCTGTAACCTCACACCCAGGCAAGTCCCTACCTTAATGCCTGTGCACATAATTCCTTTGATTTTCTTTGGTCATGGATTGCTTACAACTATATGCATGTTTTCTATGAATATGCTCCAATTTATTTGTTCATATCCTCTCCAGATAATAGGAAGTTCCATTCTTTCCAGGTTTTGCTCTTTTTGACAATGCTGCCATGAGCATTCTTGTATATATCTCCTGGAGACATATGCAAGAACTTACACACACACTTATGAGTGGAATGCCTAAGTCTTATGGAAATCAATGAAGATCAATCAAAGAAAATGGGTAAAGGTTATTTATTCAGAATTCCTGTGGCAAAGGGGCCACCCACCGTCACTGTGTTATGACAGAGACTCGAAGGCAAACAGAGGAGTGGGAAAGTTTTATGGTGGAAAAAGGGGAGGATCCATGTGGACCCTGATTGGAGGCTGTTGTTTTACGGAAGCTGGAGGTGGCTAACTAGAAGTGGGATGTCCTATGTGATGGATTAGACATACTTGACTTTCTCTGACTCGTCCTAAGTTAGAAGAAGGGGAAAACATTAGGGAAGTTGTCAGCTATTAACCAAGTTGCTATAGACATTATCATTTGACTTCCTGCACCCTGTGCTAGAGATACTTGGCTGCCTGGGCTGGTCATTTAGATAACCATGCCATCAGCGGGCATGCAACGCAGCAAGATCAGCCCAAGACTAATACTGAGTGGTCCATTAGATCTGAAGTTTCACATATATAGTATATATTTCTGTATAATTTATCTTCCTGAACGTTTTAATTATAAAGTAATTAATTTAATTATATTACTTCAATTATAAAGTAAATTGTACATATCTCCAAGTTAATTATTTGTTTCGCCCTTTGCAACATTTAATAAATGCTCATTCTTTGTAGAAAAATGTGTTACATATTTTCTAACGCTCTGTGATACTTCTTCAAAATCTGCATCGTGTTGTTCCTACATAAGCTCTCTGGAAACATCTATAAGCAATGGGACACATGCAACCCTTCAAAGACCCATCAGGAATTCAGTACCCCGCAAAGACAGGGTCTGGACAGAGCTTTAGAGAGTATGACCTTTATACTTGTGGATGTCAATGTGTGTATCCATATTTAAGCTGTATTTACTATTACAACTCCATTCTCTATTATATTACAGTTATGAAAAGCACCATGGTATGTAAGTTTCTAATTGCCAGGAATGTTCTCAAAATAGTGAAGTATATACAGCATCAGTTGTGTAAAAAGAAAAAAAATTCCTGAGTGCAAGAATTTCTGCCTCTTTTGTTCATTGGAGTCTTCTCAGTGTCTGGAACAGTGCCTAGTGCATTGCAGGCACTCAATATATATATGTAAAATGAAGGGATATGATGTATCTCTAAAATATTACGTTGCGGTGCGTATGTTTGATCTTGCCATTACCCTCACAAGTAAAGACTGCGTCACTCAGATCTATGTCCCCTCCATTAATGCAGGCTGGCTTCCAGCTTTTGCTTATTTTTATGAAATCCACTGCAACATGCACAATGTTTGGCAGAGTTAGTGATCACCAGGTATACGCTGAAGCAAATTCATTAATCTATATTATTACCCTTTGATGCACTTATTAATGTGAAGGCTGGCAAATAGTAGCAAATAATAACTCCCCAGTAAGCAGGATCACTCCTCATTGTCTAGGGACATCTGAACACAGACTGGGCCGGGTGACACCTGGGCCTTGCTAACTCCTCCCACAGCCTCTCCCTAGGAGCACCCCTGTCGTTGTTATTGTTGCTGTTGTTTCCTTGCTAAGTTGTGTCCAACTCTTTGCGATCCCCATGGACTATAGCCTGCCAGGCTCTTCTGTTCATGGGATTTCCCAGGCAAGAATACCAGAGTGGGTTGCCATTTCCTCTCCCAGGGATCTTCCCGACCCAGGGATCAAACCCAAGTCTCCTGCTTTGGCAGATGGGTTCTTGACCACGGAGTCACCAGGGAAGCGCACGTCATTGTCATTGCGTGTGTGCTCTTACCTTGCACCCAGAACCAGCATCTTCTGAAGTTCTTTTCAATGCAACACTTCTAAAGAATCCACCCACTGTGAACACTGCCCAGAGGACTGGGAAAGACACAGAGGGCAGGACCTCTGTAAGTCACCTTCTCAGCAACTGCCTGACCACTGATGCAATGACTTGCCCCTTTCTTCATCTCTTGCTTTCACCAGGGAACAGATTTAGGTAGAAAATCCTAAGGGCCCTGCATTCTGAGGGTGGGTTTATCAACATCATACACTGTGAGTGGTTTCACCTTCAAGGAACTGTGAGAGATGTGATTGAAGGTACCTTGTTGTAACCTCTTCCTTTTTGTGTTCCTACAATGTTAACCTATGATAGAACATAATCAAAGTGGGTAGTGTTTCAGTAACTTACAACTCTTACTAATAGATTTATTCACTCATGACCAGACCAGTATTTTATAATCATAATCTTCCAAAAGAAAGTTGACGAATACTGGTAATGAAATTTTAAAATCTCATGAAATTGTAGTCAGGTGTTAAACAAATAAGACCTACACAAATAAACTAAAATAACCAAGACCTAAACACATGCACATTGCTTTGGGCGTTGAATTTCATCTGGCGGAGACACTGAGATCAAAATCTCTTAGAAAGTTATCTAGGGGTAGAGAGAAAGTGATGTCATAAGAGTTCATTGATATGGTGTTCCTAGAATCCTTTTTCTCCCTTATATAAGAGGAGAGTTGAAGCCACAAATCTTTTTATTAATTTATTATTGGAATATAATTGCTTTACAATGTTGTGATAATTTCTGCTGTACAGTGAAGTGACTCAGCTCTATGTATACATATATCCTCTCTCTGTTGAGCCTCTGTCCCAGCTCCCCATCCCCCCCCTCCCCATCCCACCTCTCTAGCTGGTCACAGAGCACCAAATTGAGCTCTCTGTGCTAACAGCAGCTTCTCACTAGCTCTCTATTTTACACACGGTCGTGCGTATATGTCAGGGCTACTCTCTCAACTCGCCCTACCCTCTCCTTCCCCCTCTGTGTTCACATAGCCGTTCTCTACATCGGTGTCTCTGTTCTTGCCCTGCAAACAGGTTTATCCAAACCATTTTTCAGATACCATATATATGTGCTAATATACAATATTTTTTCCTTTCTGACTTACCTCCCTCTGTACAACAGGCTCTAGGTTCATCCACCTCATTACAGTGGATTCAAATTCACTCCTTTTTATGGCTGAGTAACATTCCACTGTATATATGAACCACAACCACCAAATTTTTACCATCACTTGAAAACCTATTAGGGACAGATTATTCATTAATTACTGTAAAGCCATCTCGGAAAACATCAGGGGGTCTGACTCACTTCAGTCGGTGTAGCTGCATCTTTGCATGAGACACATTCAAGCAAGGAAAAAAGAGATATTGACACATTTTCGAATGCCAGTTTTATGGTTTATTAGGAAAAGAACTGTCTACGGTTTACAGAATCAGAAAACATAGCAGAGATAGAGAATGCAGAAACCACAGAGAGAAGGAGAAAGAGATAAACATTTCAACAGTAGAATTTCGAGAAAGCATAGCATGAAAAATCATCACTCTACTTTGTGGGGCTCATACTTTGGTGATGGATGGAGGCAGAATCTCAGTGACCAGAGGATATGAATTAAACTCCTCAGCCTGAGAATTCGTCTCAGGTCACCTATACGACATTCAAATCACGGAGGACCGGCAGAAAGAAAGAAAATCTTACCAACAAGACAGTTACCAGCAGCACCTTCCCAGAGGCCAGACTGGCAGCCTAGTGGCAGCATTGCTTCTGGCAGCTGCACTTCTGCTGGCAGCAGCATTTCTGCTGGCAACAGCCCTTCCCACACGAGTGGCAGCTGCAGGTGCGGCGGTGGCAGCAGACCACGGGGACGCTGCAGCAGCCCCCACAGCAGCCGCAGCAGCAGGGGCAGCAGCTGCTGCAGCAGCCCACCCGGTAGCATCTGCAGCTGTTACAGCTGTTGCAGCTGTTGCAGCTGCCACAGCCACCGCCGCAGCCACCGCCACAGCCACCGCCGCAGCCACTGCCGCAGCCACCACAACTTCCACAACCACAGCAGCCCATGCTATCAGTAGAGAGGACTCAGGAGAGGTGAGGAGGGAGACTCAGGAGGGCAGGGAGGTCGAATGTCAGCTTCTGCTGGAGGGGACCCTTATATACCAGCTCTGGGGACAGGAAAGGAACACACATGACCCCTTCCCTGTTGCTATTTGGCTCTGTAGTCATGGAAGAACATCATAATATAGTAATTAGTACCCTTTTTAGAAATGTCAGCAAGATTTACTAGATGATGTTTATTTTTCTAAGTCAAACACCCTAAACACTCCAGTGAGGGCCCCTGGGAGCTCTGGAAAACGTGGTGCTGTGACTGGTCACGGGCACACAAGGAAGTCTCACATAACACAACATGTTGTGCTTGAAAGGACATCTGAACAGCAAATACACATTATCAGGAGGCTATTTCTGTGTACGGCCCAGAAGCCCTCTTTCCAAAGACTGGAGAAATGAAAGTGGTCTCAGCCTCAAAAGTCATTGCCAAGTGCACAGCAGCCCCAGGCCCCTCAGCAGAGCCTCTTTACTGGGGAATGGGACGTCCTCACCACATGGTTTAAGGATGGCCGCTGTGTTCCATTACGTAGTAGGTTGCACTTTGTGTGCTGGCTTAGAAAGCATGTGTAAACTTTTTCAATGACTTACTTTTTTCTGCAAAAATTCCTATGGCAATCAAAATAAGAAAGCTTGGACTTCCCTGGTAGTCTAGTTGTTAGGACTTCACCTTCCAGTGCAGGGGGTGAGCGTGTGATTCCTGGTCAAGGAGCTAAAGTTACAGGTGCCTTTGGCAAAAACAACAACAGCAACAACAAAAATCAAACAGAAGCAATATGTAACATTCAATAAAGACTTAAAAATTGATCCACATCAAATAACAAATACATACATATATACATACATAAAATACGAAAGCATTTCTTAGCTAGAAGGAAAAATGAATTTAGGTGCTTGAAGAATTTTTGTTGACACTAGAATGAGAAATGAATTTGGGTGCTTGAAGAGTTTTTACCAATTGATATCTAAGAGGAAAATCTTATATGCAAAATCATATGGCCCACCGTGGCAGAGAGATGAAGACAAACAATACAAAAACCAAACAAATTAAAAACAAAAGAAAGATACTCCAGAAAAGTGAGAGTCACTCAGTCGTGTCTCTTCTCTTTGTGACCCCATGGACTATATAGTCCATGGAATTCCCCAGGCCAGAATACTGGAGTGGGCAGCCTTTCCCTTCTCCAGGGGATCTTCCCAACCCAAGGGTCGAACCCAGGTCTCCCACATTGCAGACGGATTCTTTACCAGCTGAGCCACAACTCAACTATCCAGGAAGCCCATCCAGAAAAATGAAAGATTGTACATAAACAGAATATAATCACAGTATACAATTTTTATTCTGTGATGAGACATATTCATATTGCAATAATTTTATCATCAGTTACATATTTTACTAAAAATAGTGATATAAATACTAACACATTAGGAGTGACATTAAAGAGTTTAATCCTCATTTTAACAAAACTAACAATGGCTACCAAGAAACAGTCATTCAAGGAATTACTAAGAAATATGAGGGTTTCCCTGATGGTCCAGGGGCTAGGACTTCACACTCCCAATGCAGGGGGCCCAAGGTTCAATTCTTGGTCCTAGATCTAGGTCCCACATGCTTCAGTGAAGATCAAAGATCCCATGTGATCAATTAAGACCAAGCACACTCATAGAAATAAATAGTTTTTTTTAATGGAAAAGAAATGTGGGGGTGGGGGAAGCTCCTAGCAGAAAAGATTGGCAAGATGGCAATATTGCCTTTGCAGAGTGGCCTAGAGGGTGAGGTAGGAGGAGAGAGGGCAACTTAGAATTATTTTAACTGTGTATGGATACATATTTTCTTAATACTATTCAAGATATCCTGGTAATTGACTGACACCTCCCCTGTGGCATATTTCACATGACCCTATCACCCAGTCTTACTTCCCATTCTAAATCACAGATCAAAGAGTCACACAAAATTTTCATTTACATCTCCCAGCACAGAACTCGGTCCACACCAAGAACTCCACCCACCTTTATTCACTAACTGAAGGACAGGTTTCCTTCAAGAAAGTCTCAGGCAATTATATTGTTGCAAAATACTAGATGGGGAGATGCTGTGGAAAGATAAAACATTATCTCAGTCTCGGCACTACTGACATTTTGAGCCAGGCGTTTCCTTGCTGTGAAGGAGTCCTATGCAGAATGTGGAGCAGTATCTCTGGCCTTAACCCACGAGTTATGACAACTTCTTCCTCAGTTGGGACAACCAAAGATGTCTCCAAATGTTGTCGAGTGCCCTGGGGTGGGGGGCGGGTATGCAAAATTGCCTCCCATTGAGATCTAGTGCCCTATAGAAATGTGAATGGATCCAGTGGTGAAGAATCTGCCTGCCAGTGCAAGAGACGCAGGTTCAATCCCCGGGTTAGGAAGACCCCCTGAAGTAGGAAATGGCAACCCATTCTAATATTCATGGGATTTTCCATGAACAGAAGAACCTGGCAGGCTACAGTCCATGGGGTCACAAGAGTTGGATGTGACTGAGCAACTGAGCACACACAGAAATGTAATAGGGATAATCCATGCCAAGCTGTTCTGGACAATGAAGCAAGTTTAGAAACAGCCCCATGAATCTGCAAAAGGACTTGGGGTGAAATTCTTCTTTCCTCTTAAATTCTGGGGAGAAGCCCTTGGGCATATGATTCTGAAGGGGCGAAGCACCTGAAGTGGCTGGTGAAAGAGGACAGGAGAGGCCTCATCCACTCTTCTCCCTGCTGCCACACTTACGAGCAGCCATGTTCAGAAAATGCTGGCTAGAGTAAAGTGATTTGCATTTTCATGTCGCTTCTTTGGGCTAAATGTCACAAGAAGGCAGGCAGTAACAGTAAGAACACCACAGGAAATGCTACTGACGCCAACAAGACAAAATCTTGCCTCCCCTTTCTAAAAGTGGACTAGAAAGACTAAACCACACACACACAAGCAAAGATGCCAGACAAAGTCCACACGGTCTTGCTAGTCAATCAGAAGCCAGCATTCTCTCTCGCACCCCTGTAGGAAGTGAAAAAAAGAACACAAAGAAACACAAGTGATGCTTGGTGAGGGGAAGGGCGATTGTTAGAAGTGGGGTTTGCCTGCTGACTCCTGGCTGCCACAGACATTACTGAAAAGACAGCAGACCTGAGGAAGGGGCCTGGGGAGATGGTCTTTTCTATAATATTGGGTACCCCAGGAAACTCAAGGGGCTTCCAAAAGACCTAGGTTGTGGAGAAGAGAAAGACGATAAGGAAAAGGGGCGTAAAAACAGAACTGGGAGAATGAACGCAATGGGCACACTCTGCTCCACGCTTCTCCCACAGCTCACCCCCCACCCCAATTTATATCGCCTATAGGCTGGATAGCCTGCCATAGCCTTCTTCTTGGCTTCTGTTTGGAAGCCTCCATGGTGGTCCTTTAACCCAAATTAAAGTTTAACTTTAACCCAAGTTTAACCTGGATTTAACATCATCTCAGTTTGAGGCACTATAAGAAAACACCAGAGTGGCTTATTAACAGTAGCAATTTATTTCTCATTGTTCTCGAGACCGGAAGTCTGAGATCAGAAAGCCAGCAGTGCGAGGCTCTGCTGAGAGCCCTCTTCTAGGTTGCAGACACCCAGCTTCCAGTTGTATCCTTACATGGTGGAAAGAGGGTGAGAGAGGTCTCAGGGGTCCCTTTTAGAAGGGCTCTAATCTCATTCATGAGGGCTCCATCCTCATGACCTAATCACGTCCCAAAGGCCTCCTATTAACATCATATTGGTGTTAGGATCTCAGGATATGAATTTTGGGGGGACAGAAACATTCAACCATTGCAGCTTCCTCATCACTCTTCAACTGGCCCTTTATCATTTCACTTCTGTGTTCCTGATACAAGGATGAAAATATGAATACAATATGATACCAGACTTTGAAAAGTTCACAATCTGGTCAAGAACACAAAGGGTTATTATCTGTCAAGTGTGAAGACATCAAGAAAGAAATAGAGAAAGTTCAAAAGAAGTGAGTGATGATCTCTGGGCAATGATGGTGGACAGAAGATGCTTCAGCTGAGTTTTGAATAAGACCAGAAATCTTCCCAGAGACCACAAGTGAGGGAAATAGAGATGGTGAGATTTCCTTCTTAAAAGATGATTTCTTAAAATGATCGATCATGGTATCTTCTCAAGTATAAAAACGTCACCAAGGAATGAAACTTGACTGTGAAAGCAAGCTTAATCCCCATTCCTCCTGGCTTTGCAATCTATGGTGGCATTTGCAGAGGGTGCCTGAGACATAAGTGCTTCTTCAGAAGTGATGGGTCACTGAGCATATGTGATCCATTGTGGGCTTCTCTGCAGAGGAACACAGTACCGAATAACCACTGTTCTATGCAAAATAGCTTAAATATGATAGGAAATCATTGCAATCACTGCCACTGATGTTGGATCTCAAAAAGTCGGACACAGCTGAGCAACATCCATTTTCATTTTCGGAATAGGAGACCAAAAGGTGAAGTTATTGCACAAATGAGTAAGCGTTAAAGCTGAGAATTGAACTCTGGGAATCTGACCCCGTGTGGGGAGTGTTCTGTTTGCACATTCATGACAATATTAAAAGTTCACTTATAAGGAGACTTCCCTGGTTGTCCAGTGGCTAAGACTTCGAGCCCTTATTCAGGGAGCCAAGTTCCATCCCTGGTCAGGGAACTAGATCCCACATGCCACAACTATGAGTTTGCATGCCACTGCTAAGACCCAGCGCAGACAAATAAATGAGATAAATAAGTGTTTTAAAGTTCACTCATAGGCATTTGGCCAAATAAATTGTGCTACCTACATCTATTACAATAGTTCCTAGATGAGCATCAAGCACCTTTGACTCTCAGACTCATCCTACCTGTACTTGCATGTGTACGAAGCTGTAGTTCCCTATAAAATGGCCAGAGCATATTCCAAACAAGGACAAATGGTAGCAACATGCTTTAGCCACCCAACTGTCCAGGCCTCTAGTTAGAGCAGGGTCACATGTCCATCAACCTCCACAGTCATGGTCGTGTCATGTAGGGTAATGGCTGGGTCTGCCCCAGTTTCGTGTTGGAATCGCATCCCTCTGGTAGTCACTGCCAGGCTGCCCTACACCTCTGCACGTTCCCACCTCCACTTGTTGTAGGAGATCCCTAGGGTGCCAGGTCACCTACTCAGCTGTCCCTCCTCACGGCACCCACCCACATTCCTCCACTTTCAACCTCCTCACCACAGACCCTCTTTGCTGCTTCTGACCCACTCTTGTGGATCCTTGCCCTGCTGGGCTGAGGGTGCCCTTCTGGCATCCACCGCTTTTACACCATCCATACCCACCTCCCCTCCTCTGTCCCAGAGGTGGAGCAGGGTCTTCTTTTAATTCCCCACAACCTTTCAGACTCCAGACGACAACCAAGCTAGTCTCTACTAAAGGTACAAGGACAACAGAAAGGGATTTAAAATCATACCAATGCAGCCATTCTCTTTACCCCTGGGTGCCTCTGTGACCCCCTCCATTCCACTACTGGTGTCTGGAGGGAGCACCAGCCAGCTCCCCTCCTCCCACAGAAATGCCCTCAGGCACCTTTGTTCCCCTTGGAATCCAGACACAAACCACAATTAGACTCCAATGAAAGGAAAATTGTCTCACAGTGGCTGGGGCCTTGCCCTGATCTTATTCTTAAATCTACCTCAGGTCTAGGCAGGGACTGGGAAAACCTGCTCCCTTCAGGGTAAATCCCACTTTATTCTCACCCACACAGATGTAGTCTTGCCTCCAAACCCAGAGTTCACAGCAGGACAATTACTTCAGAACTCAATATACCAACATCTGTACCACCAGATACCTGAAGTATTTCAACTATCATATGTATGCGATGGACTTCCTGGATAACTCAGCTGGTAAAGAATCTCCCTGCAATACAGGAGACCCCAATTCGATTCCTGGGTCAGGAAATTTCCCTGGAGAAGGTATAGGCTACCCACTCTAGTATTCTTCGGCTTGTCTGGAGGCTCATATGGTAAAGAATCCGCCTGCAATGCGGGAGACCTGGGTCCCTATAGTCAAGGCTATAGTCTTCCCAGTGGTCACATATGGTTGTGAGAGCTGGATCATAAAGAAGGCAGAATTCCAAAGAATGGATGGCTTCAAAATGTGGTGCTGGAGAAGACTCTTGAAAGTCCCTTGGGAAGCACGGAGAACAAATCAGTCAATCTTAAAGGAAATCGACCCTGAATATTCACTGGAAGGATGATGCTGAAGCTCCAGTATTTTGGTCATCTGATGCACACAGACAACTCATTGGAAAAGTCCCTAATGCTGGGAAAGATTGAAGGCCGAAGGAGAAAAGGGTGTCAGAGCATAAGATGGCTGGACAGCATCATCGATGCATGAACATAAACTTGGGCAAACGCTGGGAGATGGTGAGGGACAGGGAGGCCTGGCGTGCTGCAGTCCCTGGGGTCCCTAAGAGTCGGATGCAACTGAGCAACTCAACAACAACAACAATGTATGGGACATAAATATTATGCCTCTGCTGAAAAGTGCCCAACTCTGTCTTCTTCATGTTAATGGTCCTTCCCTACCTTTCTGAGGGTAAAACTGACCTGGGACATCTTTCCTTTAAAATGACTGCTCCAAATCATTTGCAAATATGGGCTTGAACAAGAGTGTGAACACACACACACTCCCCACACCAAGAAAAGAAATAGGGTGGCCCACACAGTTCTCTATAAACACAGCTAAAATCCCTGTCAAACAGCTGTTCCCTGAATGAACCTCGCTATCTGCCTCTGCAAGATCAGGATAAATGCTTATCTAGTGGTGGACCCTGGTAGCTCAGCTGGTAAAGAATCAGCCTGACATGCGGGAGACCTGGGTTCAATCCCTGGTTTGGGAAGATCCCCTTAGAAGGGAAAGGCTACCCACTCCAGTATTCTGGCCTGGAGAATTCCATGAACAGAGGAGCCTGGCAGGCTACAGTCCATGGGGTCACAAAGAGTCGGACATGACTGAGCAACTTTCATTTTCACTGGTGGACCCAAATCAAAGGAGCAGTAACCTGAAGGTAGCTTGAAGCCGCCATGTTGAAGCCAGACATGGCTTTCAATTTTCCTATGAAACCTTTGCTGATCTCTCCACAGTATTACCAAGGGGCATAATTATAGGACGGAAGACAGTTGATAAGTTAAGCTTTTCATGTTTGAAAATGAACTCTAAGTCTTCCTCAAAAGATGCATTTGTCACAAACATCCTTTCCTGGTTACCCTCAGTTAACAGCAAACTCATCCTTTTGCACCGGACTAAAAGACGCTGATGCCACCTAGAATCCTGTTTCCCTCACACACACGCACTGGGTTTATCAGCAAGTCCAGCGGACATTACCAGAGCCCAAAGCACTCATATTCCACTCACCACCTCCGTCCAGCAAGAACTTCCTCAAAATGGCGCAGTTCCTATTCCAGCCCCTTCAAAGTCAATTCTCAACGTGCTGTTTCAGTTCAGTTCATTTCAGTCTCTCAGTCGTGTCCAACTCTTTGCGACCCCATGAATCGCAGCACGCCAGCCTCCCTTTCCATCACCATCTCCCGGAGTTCACTCAGAATCACAGCCATCGAGTCCGTGATGCCATCCTGGGTCGTCCCCTTCTCCTCCTGCCCCCAATCCCTCCCAGCATCAGAGTCTTTTCCAATGAGTCAACTCTTTGCATGAGGTGGCCAGAGTACTGGAGCTTCAGCTTTAGCATCATTCCTTCCAAAGAAATCCCAGGGTTGATCTCCTTCAGAATGGACTGGTTGGATCTCCTTGCAGTCCAAGGGACTCTCAAGAGTCTTCTCCAACACCACAGTTCAAAAGCATCAATTCTTCGGCGCTCACCCTCTTCACAGTCCAACTCTCACATCCATACATGACCACAGGAAAAACCATAGCCTTGACTAGATGGACCTTAGTCAGCAAAGTAATGTCTCTACTTTTGAATATACTATCTAGGTTGGTCATAACTTTTCTTCCAAGGAGTAAGTGTCTTTTAATTTCATGGCTGCAGTCACCATCTGCAGTGATTTTAGAGCCCCAAAAAATAAAGTCTGACACTGTTTCTACTGTTTCCCCATCTATATCCCATGAAGTGATGGGACCAGATGCCATGATCTTCGTTTTCTGAATGTTGAGCTTTAAGCCAACTTTTTCACTCTCCTCTTTCACTTTCATCAAGAGGCTTTTTAGCTCCTCTTCACTTTCTGCCAGAAGGGTGGTGTCATATGCATATCTGAGGTTATTGATATTTCTCCTGGCAATCTTGATTCCAGCTTCTGTTTCTTGCAGTCCAGCATTTCTCATGATGTACTCTGCATAGAAGTTAAATATACAGCCTTGACGTACTCCTTTTCCTATTTGGAACCACTCTATTGTCCCATATCCAGTTCTAACTGTTGCTTCCTGACCTGCATACAGATTTCTTAAGAGGCAGGTTAAGTAGTCTGGTATTCCCATCTCTTTCAGAATTTTCCGCAGATTCTTGTGATCCACACAGTCAAAGGCTTTGGCCTAGTCAAGAAAGCAGAAATAGATGTTTCTCTGGAACTCTCTTGCTTTTTCCATGATCCAGTTGATGTTGGCAATTTGATCTCTGGTTCCTGCGCCTTTTCTGAAACCAGCTTGAACATCAGGGAGTTCATGGTTCACGATTTGCTGAAGCCTGGCTTGGAGAATTTTGAGCATTACTTTTCTAGCATGTGAGATGAGTGCAATTGTGCGGTAGTTTGAGCATTTTTTGGCATTGCCTTTCTTTGGAATTGGAATGAAAACTGACCTTTTCCAGTCCTGTGGCCACTGCTGAGTTTTCCAAATGTGCTGGCATATTGAGTGCAGCACTTTCACAGCATCATCTTTCAGGATTTGAAAGAGCTCAACTGGAATTCCATCACCTCCACTAGTTTTGTTCGTAGTGATGCTTTCTAAGGCCCACTTGACTTCACATTCCAAGATGTCTGGCTCTAGATTAGTGATCACATCATCATGATTCTCTGGGTCGTGAAGATCCTTTTTGCACAGTTCTTCCATGTATTCTTGCCACCTCTTCTTAATATCTCCTGCTTCTGTTAGGTCCAGACCATTTCTTGCCGGGGCCCAGCGTGACGAACTCCGCCCATGGCAAAGGTCATGAGGAAGGAGGCTTGGCATTGGCAAAGGCGTGATCAAGCCTCAGGAAACCCCCTGTTCCCGAGCATCTAACCCCAAAACTAGAGTCTATTTTATGCTCTCACCTACACCTCTGACTTTACGGGGGCTCTCCCCCATAACCGTTTCTCTGAGAAGGAGTAAACATGCAGCTCCAAGGCAATAAAAATTCCTGGGCGTGACAAGAGTGTTTCAGCTTACGGACTCCTCTGAAGGTTATCTAGCCCGCCTGTATAGGTTCATCCGGCCACATGTGATTGTTTACAGCCTCCCAACCTGAGAGGCACGAGATGGTTTAGACTTACTAAAGCCAAAATCTTTTGGGGAGTTAGAAATTATTAGTATAATGGGTTGGTTAGGAATTATATTGGTGAAGGGTTTTTCATTTGTTGTGTCAATAAATGCTGCTAATTCCCTGCTCTGGGTGGGACAAGGATGTCTCAGGTCAAACCTCTCTGCTGACAGACTAGCTTGTATGACAGGATTATCCATACTCCTGCCACCAGGCACATGATTGTTTACTACCTCTCAACCATAAACAGCACAGAGAGTTTTGGAGTATTTTGAGAGTCTTAATTAGCATAGGGCTTTTTCTTCTTGTTGAGTCAATGATTGCTGCCAGGCCTCCATATCCTTAGGCACCTGGGAATGTATTAATCAATGTATTTGGAATATAGCAAAAGAAATATAGTAGTTTTTGATGTTAGCAATACTAGACTTTTTGAGTTACTGGATTTTCTCTTTTGTAATAGATCACTGTACTTTGTTATAAATCCCTGTGTCCTTGCTATGTAAAAATGTAGCTTTATCATATCTTAAGACTAAATAGATCTTAGGGAAGCATTGGTGAAAGGATTTTCATTTGTTGGGCTGATGTTTGCTGCTAAATCTCCATGTTCCCTACCCTTATGATGAATGAAACTAGCATATAGGAAGAGATGAGTATTAACCTTTAAGCATATAGGAGAAATAAGTATTCACCTTTAAGATTAATCTTGTTAACCTTGGGTTAAATAAATTCCTTTCTTAATTGTAACTCACTACACCCTCACCCTATAGGAATGTAACTTTATTTGGAGGGTGGTGCCTGGTTTAAGAAAAAACACCCTTGGAAAAATAAGTTTTTGGTTATCAGAAAGAAAGGATCATCAAATGTCAGCAGGTCTCACTCATGGCCAGAAGATGATGTACCTTTTTATACGTTTATGTGAAGCACCTGATTTTGATAAAGGTCAGGACTGCTGACGCCCGCGTGACTCTGTATTCATCCCTATGTGTAACAAAAGGTATATAAGCAAACCCAAAAATAAAGAAATCGGATCAGTTTCCAGAAAGACTGATTCCCCTATGTCGCTTCTTTCTTGCTCCCGTCTTTCTGGCTGAATTCCCATCTGGAGCATGGATGCTATTCCACGTAATCCAAGTTATTCAGCCTCCTTTTCTCCACTAATCTTCCTACTACACTATCCATTTCTAATCTCTCTATATCTGTGATTAAATATGTATTTTTCCAAAGATGCCGACTCCGTCCCCCCACCTTCCAATCACCCTGGATCCACCGGGGCTGGACCCTGGCAATTTCTGTCCTTTATCGAGCCCATCTTTGCATGAAATGTTCCCTTGGTATCTCTAATTTTTTTGAAGAGGTCTCTAGTCTTGCGCATTCTGTTCTTTTCCTCTATTTCTTTGCACTGATCACTGAAGAAGGCTTTCTTATCTCTCCTTGCTATTCTTTGGAACTCTGCATTCAGATGCTTATATCTTTCCTTTTCTCCTTTGCTTTTCGCCTCTCTTCTTTTCACAGCTATTTGTAAGGCCTCCCCAGACAGCCATTTTGCTTTTTTGCATTTCTTTTCCATGGGGATGGTCTTGATCCCTGTCTCCTGTACAATGTCACGAACTTCATTCCATACTTCATCAGGCACTCTATCTATCAGATCTAGACCCTTAAATCTATTTCTCACTTCCACTGTATAATCATAAGGGATTTGATTGAGGTCATACCTGAATGGTCTAGCGGTTTTCCCTACTTTCTTCAATTTAAGTCTGAATTTGGCAATAAGGAGTTCATGATCTGAGCCACAGTCAGCTCCCGGTCTTGTTTTTGTTGACTGTATAGAGCTTCTCCATCTTTGGCTGCAAAGAATATAATCAATCTGATTTCGGTGTTGACCATCTGGTGATGTCCATGTGTAGAGTCTTCTCTTGTGTTGTTGGAAGAGGGTGTTTGCTATGACCAGTGCATTTTCTTGGCAAAACTCTATTAGTCTTGCCCTGCTTCATTCCCCATTCCAAGGCCAAATTTGCCTGTTATTCCAGGTGTTTCTTGACTTCCTACTTTTGCCTTCCAGTCCCCTATAATGAAAAGGACATCTTTTTGGGGTGTTAGTGCTAAAAGTTCTTGTAGGTCTTCATAAAACCGTTCAACTTCAATTTCTTCAGCACTACTGGTTAGGGCATAGACTTGGATAACTGTGATATTGAATGGTTTGCCTTGGAGACAAACAGAGATCATTCTGTCGTTTTTGAGATTGCATCCAAGTACTGCATTTTAGAGTCATCCTTTTACAATGAAAGGCAGGTGATCTCTTTTCTAAAGTCACACTCTTCCCAGGTTGCCAGCTCCAGTCACAGTCAAAGCTGAAGTTTACAATTATCTATAATGACACCCATGAAACACAGTACCCATCACCTTGCTGAACTCCCTATGCTCAGCACCCTCATTGACCTGCCCTCTCACTGCCCTCTTCCCACCATTCACAATGCTCTTGTCCAGTTAACTGGCCAGTGCATTCCTCCATCACTTTCTTCCTTTGCTCAAATGGCACTTTCTCTTCGAGTCCTATTTGGACTGCCCAATACAAAACTGAAATCCCACCCATCCTCTCTGCTATTCAAACCTCTTGTATTCTGCTCTATTTCTTTTCTTTTGCATCACATTTTAATTGGCTTTGTTCTTTTTAAAGGACTTCAGAGGCCAAGAAAATGATGGACTGTAATCTCTTTGGTTCATAATACACCCTAAGCATAGTTTTTCTTATTTATTCTGCCAAGCATTTTAATAATTTATCAAGCTAGGATCTTAACAAGATAGCCTAACTATAAGGCTCCTCACCACCCCAACCCACCCCCTGTAACCTCACACCCAGGCAAGTCCCTACCTTAATGCCTGTGCACATAATTCCTTTGATTTTCTTTGGTCATGGATTGCTTACAACTATATGCATGTTTTCTATGAATATGCTCCAATTTATTTGTTCATATCCTCTCCAGATAATAGGAAGTTCCATTCTTTCCAGGTTTTGCTCTTTTTGACAATGC
The DNA here is from genome assembly GCF_016772045.2 of Ovis aries. NCBI lineage: Eukaryota > Metazoa > Chordata > Mammalia > Artiodactyla > Bovidae > Ovis > Ovis aries. Next base: position 68,139 of record NW_024599802.1, on the reverse strand, counting down.
TGCCATGAGCATTCTTGTATATATCTCCTGGAGACATATGCAAGAACTTACACACACTTATGAGTGGAATGCCTAAGTCTTATGGAAATCAATGAAGATCAATCAAAGAAAATGGGTAAAGGTTATTTATTCAGAATTCCTGTGGCAAAGGGGCCACCCACCATCACTGTGTTATGACAGAGACTCGAAGGCAAACAGAGGAGTGGGAAAGTTTTATGGTGGAAAAAGGGGAGGATCCATGTGGACCCTGATTGGAGGCTGTTGTTTCACGGAAGCTGGAGGTGGCTAACTAGAAGTGGGATGGGTTAGACATACTTGACTTTCTCTGACTCGTCCTAAGTTAGAAGAGGGGGAAAACATTAGGGAAGTTGTCAGCTATTAACCAAGTTGCTATAGACATTATCATTTGACTTCCTGCACCCTGTGCTAGAGATACTTGGCTGCTGGGGCTGGTCCTTTAGATCACCATGCCATCAGCGGGCATGCAACGCAGCAAGACCAGCCCAAGACTAATACTGAGTGGTCCATTAGATCTGAAGTTTCACATATATAGTATATATTTCTGTATAATTTATCTTCCTGAACGTTTTAATTATAAAGTAATTAATTTAATTATATTACTTCAATTATAAAGTAAATTGTACATATCTCCCAGTTAATTATTTGTTTCGCCCTTTGCAACATTTAATAAATGCTCATTCTTTGTAGAATAATGTGTTACATATTTTCTAACGCTCTGTGATACTTCTTCAAAATCTGCATCGTGTTGTTCCTACATAAGCTCTCTGGAAACATCTATAAGCAATGGGACACATGCAACCCTTCAAAGACCCATCAGGAATTCAGTACCCCGCAAAGACAGGGTCTGGACAGAGCTTTAGAGAGTATGACCTTTATACTTGTGGATGTCAATGTGTGTATCCATATTTAAGCTGTATTTACTATTACAACTCCATTCTCTATTATATTACAGTTATGAAAAGCACCATGGTATGTAAGTTTCTAATTGCCAGGAATGTTCTCAAAATAGTGAAGTATATACAGCATCAGTTGTGTAAAAAGAAAAAAAATTCCTGAGTGCAAGAATTTCTGCCTCTTTTGTTCATTGGAGTCTTCTCAGTGTCTGGAACAGTGCCTAGTGCATTGCAGGCACTCAATATATATATGTAAAATGAAGGGATATGATGTATCTCTAAAATATTACGTTGCGGTGCGTATGTTTGATCTTGCCATTACCCTCACAAGTAAAGACTGCGTCACTCAGATCTATGTCCCCTCCATTAATGCAGGCTGGCTTCCAGCTTTTGCTTATTTTTATGAAATCCACTGCAACATGCACAATGTTTGGCAGAGTTAGTGATCACCAGGTATACGCTGAAGCAAATTCATTAATCTATATTATTACCCTTTGATGCACTTATTAATGTGAAGGCTGGCAAATAGTAGCAAATAATAACTCCCCAGTAAGCAGGATCACTCCTCATTGTCTAGGGACATCTGAACACAGACTGGGCCGGGTGACTCCTGGGCCTTGCTAACTCCTCCCACAGCCTCTCCCTAGGAGCACCCCTGTCGTTGTTATTGTTGCTGTTGTTTCCTTGCTAAGTTGTGTCCAACTCTTTGCGATCCCCATGGACTATAGCCCGCCAGGCTCTTCCGTTCATGGGATTTCCCAGGCAAGAATACCAGAGTGGGTTGCCATTTCCTCTCCCAGGGATCTTCCCGACCCAGGGATCAAACCCAAGTCTCCTGCTTTGGTAGATGGGTTCTTGACCACGGAGACACCAGGGAAGCGCACGTCATTGTTATTGCGTGTGGGCTCTTACCTTGCACCCAGAACCAGCATCTTCTGAAGTTCTTTTCAATGCAACACTTCTGAAGAATCCACCCACTGTGAGCACTGCCCAGAGGAGTGGGAAAGACACAGAGGGCAGGACCTCTATAAGTCACCTTCTCAGCAACTGCCTGACCACTGATGCAATGACCTGCCCCTTTCTTCATCTCTTGCTTTGACCAGGGAACAGATTTAGGTAGAAAATCCCAAGGGCCCTGCATTCTGAGGGTGGGTTTATCAACATCATACACTGTGAGTGGTTTCACCTTCAAGGAACTGTGAGAGATGTGATTGAAGGTACCTTGTTGTAACCTCTTCCTTTTTGTGTTCCTACAATGTTAACCTATGATAGAACATAATCAAAGTGGGTAGTGTTTCGGTAACTTACAACTCTTACTAATAGATTTATTCACTCATGACCAGACCAGTATTTTATAATCATAATCTTCCAAAAGAAAGTTGACGAATACTGGTAATGAAATTTTAAAATCTCACGAAATTGTAGTCAGGTGTTAAACAAATAAGACCTACACAAATAAACTAAAATAACCAAGACCTAAACACATGCACATTGCTTTGGGCGTTGAATTTCATCTGGCGGAGACACTGAGATCAAAATCTCTTAGAAAGTTACCTAGGGGTAGAGAGAAAGTGATGTCATGAGAGTTCATTGATATGGTGTTCCTAGAATCCTTTTTCTCCCTTATATAAGAGGAGAGTTGAAGCCACAAATCTTTTTCTTAATTTATTATTGGAATATAATTGCTTTACAATGTTGTGATAATCTCTGCTGTACAGTGAAGTGACTCAGCTCTATGTATACATATATCCTCTCTCTGTTGAGCCTCTGTCCCAGCTCCCCATCCCCCCCCTCCCCATCCCACCCCTCTAGCTGGTCACAGAGCACCAAATTGAGCTCTCTGTGCTAACAGCAGCTTCTCACTAGCTCTCTATTTTACACACGGTCGTGCGTATATGTCAGGGCTACTCTCTCAACTCGCCCTACCCTCTCCTTCCCCCTCTGTGTTCACATAGCCGTTCTCTACATCGGTGTCTCTGTTCTTGCCCTGCAAACAGGTTTATCCAAACCATTTTTCAGATACCATATATATGTGCTAATATACAATATTTTTTCCTTTCTGACCTACCTCCCTCTGTACAACAGGCTCTAGGTTCATCCACCTCATTACAGTGGATTCAAATTCACTCCTTTTATGGCTGAGTAACATTCCACTGTATATATGAACCACAACCACCAAATTTTTACCATCACTTGAAAACCTATTAGGGACAGATTATTCATTAATTACTGTAAAGCCATCTCCGGAAACATCAGGGGGTCTGACTCACTTCAGTCGGTGTAGCTGCATCTTTGCATGAGACACATTCAAACAAGGAAAAAAGAGATATTGACACATTTTCGAATGCCAGTTTTATGGTTTATTAGGAAAAGAATTGTCTACGGTTTACAGAATCAGAAAACATAGCAGAGATAGAGAATGTAGAAACCACAGAGAGAAGGAGAAAGAGACAAACATTTCAACAGTAGAATTTCGAGAAAGCATAGCATGAAAAATCATCACTCCATTTTGTGGGGCTCATACTTTGGTGATGGATGGAGGCAGAATCTCAGTGACCAGAGGATATGAATTAAACTCCTCAGCCTGAGAATTCGTCTCAGGTCACCTATTAGACATTCAAATCATGGAGGACCGGCAGAAAGAAAGAAAATCTTACCAACAAGACAGTTACCAGCAGCACCTTCCCAGAAGCCCGACTGGCAGCCTAGTGGCAGCATTGCTTATGGCAGCAGCATTTCTGCTGGCAACAGCCCTTCCCACACGAGTGGCAGCTGCAGGTGCGGCGGTGGCAGCAGACCACGGGGACACTGCAGCAGCCCCCACAGCAGCCACAGCAGCAGGGGCAGCAGCTGCTGCAGCAGCCCACCCGGTAGCATCTGCAGCTGTTACAGCTGTTGCAGCTGTTGCAGCTGCCACAGCCACCGCCGCAGCCACCGCCACAGCCACCGCCGCAGCCACTGCCGCAGCCACCACAACTTCCACAACCACAGCAGCCCATGGTATAGGTAGAGAGGACTCAGGAGAGGTGAGGAGGGAGACTCAGGAGGGGAGGGAGGTCGAATGTCAGCTTCTGCTGGAGGGGACCCTTATATACCAGCTCTGGGGACAGGAAAGGAACACACATGACCCCTTCCCTGTTGCTATTTGGCTCCGTAGTCATGGAAGAACATCATAATAGAGTAATTAGTACCCTTTTTAGGAATTTCAGCAAGATTTACTAGATGATGTTTATTTTTCTAAGTCAAACACCCTAAACATTCCAGTGAGGGCCCCTGGGAGCTCTGGAAAACGTGGTGCTGTGACTGGTCACGGGCACACAAGGAAGTCTCACATAACACAACATGTTGTGCTTGAAAGGACATCTGAACAGCAAATAAACATTATCAGGAGGCTATTTCTGTGTACAGCCCAGAAGCCCTCTTTCCATAGACTGGAGAAATGAAAGTGGTCTCAGCCTCAAAAGTCATTGCCAAGTACAAAGCAGCCCCAGGCCCCTCAGCAGAGCCTCTTTACTGGGGAATGGGACGTCCTCACCACATGGTTTAAGGATGGCCGCTGTGTTCCATTACGTAATAGGTTGCACTTTGTGTGCTGGCTTAGAAAGCACGAGTAAACTTTTTCAATGACTTACTTTTTTCTGCAAAAATTCCTATGGCAATCAAAATAAGAAAGCTTGGACTTCCCTGGTAGTCTAGTTGTTAGGACTTCACCTTCCAGTGCAGGGGGTGAGCGTGTGATTCCTGGTCAAGGAGCTAAAGTTACAGGTGCCTTTGGCAAAAACAACAACAGCAACAACAAAAATCAAACAGAAGCAATGTGTAACAAAGTCAATAAAGACTTAAAAATTGATCCACATCAAAAAACAAATACATACATATATACATACATAAAATAAGAAAGCATTTCTTAGCTAGAAGGAAAAATGAATTTAGGTGCTTGAAGAATTTTTGTTGACACTAGAATGAGAAATGAATTTGGGTGCTTGAAGAGTTTTTACCGATTGATATCTAAGAGGAAAATCTTATATGCAAAATCATATGGCCCACCGTGGCAGAGAGATGAAGACAAACAATACAAAAACCAAACAAATTAAAAATAAAAGAAAGATACTCCAGAAAAGTGAGAGTCACTCAGTCGTGTCTCTTCTCTTTGTGACCCCATGGACTATATAGTCCATGGAATTCCCCAGGCCAGAATACTGGAGTGGGCAGCCTTTCCCTTCTCCAGGGGATCTTCCCAACCCAAGGGTCGAACCCAGGTCTCCCACATTGCAGACGGATTCTTTACCAGCTGAGCCACAACTCAACTATCAAGGAAGCCCATCCAGAAAAATGAAAGATTGTACATAAACAGAATATAATCACAGTATACAATTTTTATTCTGTGATGAGACATATTCATATTGTAATAATTTTATCATCAGTTACACATTTTATGAAAAATAGTGATATAAATACTAACACATTAGGAGTGACATTAAAGAGTTTAATCCTCATTTTAACAAAACTAACAATGGCTACCAAGAAACAGTCATTCAAGGAATTACTAAGAAATGTGAGGGTTTCCCTGATGGTCCAGGGGCTAGGACTTCACACTCCCAATGCAGGGGGCCCAAGGTTCAATTCTTGGTCCTAGATCTAGGTCCCACATGCTTCAGTGAAGATCAAAGATCCCATGTGATCAATTAAGACCAAGCACACTCATATAAATAAATAGTTTTTTTTAATAGAAAAGAAATGTGGGGGTCGGGGAAGCTCCTAGCAGAAAAGATTGGCAAGATGGCAATATTGCCTTTGCAGAGTGGCCTAGAGGGTGAGGTAGGAGGAGAGAGGGCAACTTAGAATTATTTTAACTGTGTATGGATACATATTTTCTTAATAATAATCAAGATATCCTGGTAATTGACTGACACCTCCCCTGTGGCATATTTCACATGACCCTATCACCCAATCTTACTTCCCATTCTAAATCACAGATCAAAGAGTCACACAAAATTTTCATTTACATCTCCCAGCACAGAACTTGGTCCACACCAAGAACTCCGACCACCTTTATTCACTAACTAAAGGACAGGTTTCTTTCAAGCAAGTCTCAGGCAATTATATTGTTGCAAAATACTAGATGGGGAGATGCTGTGGAAAGATAAAACATTATCTCAGTCTCGGCACTACTGACATTTTGAGCCAGGCGTTTCCTTGCTGTGAAGGAGTCCTATGCAGAATGTGGAGCAGTATCTCTGGCCTTAACCCACGAGTTATGACAACTTGTTCCTCAATTGGGACAACCAAAGATGTCTCCAAATGTTGTCGAGTGCCCTGGGGTGGGGGGCGGGTATGCAAAATTGCCTCCCATTGAGATCTAGTGCCCTATAGAAATGTGAATGGATCCAGTGGTGAAGAATCTGCCTGCCAGTGCAAGAGACGCAGGTTCAATCCCCGGGTTAGCAGGACCCCCTGAAGTAGGAAATGGCAACCCATTCTAATATTCATGGAATTTTCCATGAACAGAAGAACCTGGCAGGCTACAGTCCATGGGGTCACAAGAGTTGGATGTGACTGAGCAACTGAGCACACACAGAAATGTAATAGGGATAATCCATGCCAAGCTGTTCTGGACAACGAAGCAAGTTTAGAAACAGCCCCATGAAATCTGCAAAAGGACTTGGGGTGAAATTCTTCTTTCCTCTTAAATTCTGGGGAAAAGCCCTTGGGCATATGATTCTGAAGGGGCAAAGCGCCTGAGGTGGCTGGTGAAAGAGGACAGGAGAGGCCTCATCCACTCTTCTCCCTGCTGCCACACTTACGAGCAGCCATGTTCAGAAAATGCTGGCTAGAGGAAAGTGATTTGCATTTTCATGTAGCTTCTTTGGGCTAAATGTCACAAGAAGGCAGGCAGTAACAGTAAGAACACCACAGGAAATTCTACTGACGCCAACAAGACAAAATCCTGCCTCCCCTTTCTAAAAGTGGACTAGAAAGACTAAACCACACACATACACAAGCAAAGATGCCAACAAAGTCCACACGGTCTTGCTAGTCAATCAGAAGCCAACATTCTCTCTCGCACCCCTGTAGGAAGTGAAAAAAAGAACACAAAGAAACACAAGTGATGCTTGGTGAGGGGAAGGGCGATTGTTGGAAGTGGGGTTTGCCTGCTGACTCCTGGCTGCCACAGACATTACTGAAAAGACAGCAGACCTGAGGAAGGGGCCTGGGGAGATGGTCTTTTCTATAATATTGGGTACCCCAGGGAACTCAAGGGGCTTCCAAAAGACCTAGGTTGTGGAGAAGAGAAAGACGATAAGGAAAAGGGGCGTAAAAACAGAACTGGGAGAATGAACGCAATGGGCACACCCTGCTCCATGCTTCTCCCACAGCTCACCCCCCACCCCAATTTATATCGCCTATAGGCTGGATAGCCTGCCATAGCCTTCTTCTTGGCTTCTGTTTGGAAGCCTCCATGGTGGTCCTTTAACCCAAATTAAAGTTTAACTTTAACCCAAGTTTAACCTGGATTTAACATCATCTCAGTTTGAGGCACTATAAGAAAATACCAGAGTGGCTTATTAACAGTAGCAATTTATTTCTCATTGTTCTGGAGACTGGAAGTCTGAGATCAGAAGGCCAGCAGTGTGAGGCTCTGCTGAGAACCCTCTTCTAGGTTGCAGACACCCAGCTTCCAGTTGTATCCTTACATGGTGGAAAGAGGGTGAGAGAGATCTCAGGGGTCCCTTTTAGAAGGGCTCTAATCTCATTCATGAGGGCTCCATCCTCATGACCTAATCACATCCCAAAGGCCTCCTATTAACATCACATTGGGGTTAGGATTTCAGGATATGAATTTTGGGGGGACAGAAACATTCAACCATCGCAACTTCCTCATCACTCTTCAACTGGCCCTTTATCATTTCACTTCTGTGTTCCTGATACAAGGATGAAAATATAAATACAATATGATACCAGACTCTGAAAAGTTCACAATCTGGTCAAGAACACAAAGGGTTATTATCTGTCAGTGTGAGGACATCAAGAAAGAAACAGAGAAAGTTCAAAAGAAGTGAGTGATGATCTCTGGGCAATGATGGTGGACAGAAGATGCTTCAGCTGAGTTTTGAATAAGACCAGAAATCTTCCCAGAGGCCACAAGTGAGGGAAATAGAGATGGTGAGATTTCCTTCTTAAAAGATGATTTCTTAAAATGATCGATCATGGTATCTTCTCAAGTATAAAAACGTCACCAAGGAATGAAGCTTGACTGTGAAAGCAAGCTTAATCCCCATTCCTCCAGGCTTTGCAATCTATGGTGGCATTTGCAGAGGGTGCCTGAGACATAAGTGCTTCTTGAGAAGCGATGGGTCACTGAGCATATGTGATCCATTGTGGGCTTCTCTGCAGAAGAACACAGTACCAACTAACTATTGTTCTATGCAAAATAGCTTAAATATGATAGGAAATCATTGTGATCACTGCCACTGATGTTGGATCTCAAAGTCATAATTGAAAGCAAAAAGTTACCCCAAAAGTCACAGCAGTAGGTTCTGAAGAAACAACGCAAGTCTTAGAATCGAAGAGATATGGTAGGCCCTTTGCTGTGCACAGAGTGAGGCAGAATTGGGTTGGAACCCCACTCAGACCCCAAATGTTACCCTGGGCAAATCCTTGGACCCCTTTGAACCAGAATTGCTAGCCAATCTACCTTGAAGGACTATGCTGAGAATAAACACAATAAAGTACCTGACATGTGGTTAGTCCCTTTCTTCTAAGAAAGCTAAGGATAAAAGCTAACATGGTGTGCAAAGTAAGTTTCTTATATTTACACAAACCTCATTAACTGGTAGTCATGATAAATGTGTGATTTTTTTCAGACCTGGAGACACAAATATATGTGGGACAAATTATTCCAACTAGAAGACTTTCTGGAAAAGGTAAAACTGGAGGCAGGGTTTAGTGGGGAAGGAGGGATAAACAGGTAGAGCAGTTTTTAGAGCTTTTTTAGAGCAGTTTGCTCTGTATGATACTATGATGGTGGCTACCTGTCATTATATTGAGTTTGCCAATAACTTTGTTTGGGCTTCTCCATAAGATGTAATGGAAGAAACCAAATGAGCTTTGGGGCAAACCAATACTTATCAAAACTCATAGGATATACAAGACCAGAATTCAACCCTAACATAAATTATGAGCCTTGGGTGATAATGCCATTCCAGTGTAGGTTCATAGGTTCCAACAACTGTAGCTCTCTGGTGTGGGATATTGATGACTGTAGGTGTAGGGGGGCAGGGAGCATATGGGAAATCTCTCAAACAATTTTACTAAACAATTACTAAAACAATTTTACTATGAACCTAAATCTAAAACTACTCTTAAAAATACAGTCTAGTTCAAAAAAATAGACATGATTTAACCTAAACTAAGGAAACGGATTCACAGAGAGACTGGTTTTCTAGGGGACATGAATTCAGTTGGTGGTTGGGGTTCTTGGCTTCTCTGGCCCTTACCCTGAGTATTGGAGAAAAAAGACGGAGATAAACCAGCATGGGACATTCACATTGAAATCCATCATCACAAAACTTCCTACCCAGAGCCATCCCCTTGCCAAGCAGCTTGCCCATAGTTCCCATACTCTCAAAGTACGGACAAAAGTGAATCTGCAAATAAATGAGAAAATTCTTTGACTTTTTAGCTTCAGAGCCTTATGACCTGCGCGGAGAGGCAACCTAGGGTGCTTTGCTTCTACACGTGGAATTCCACTTTGTCTGGGGTTCAGCAAAGAATATCTGCGAACAGGAGGATTTCCCTCTGAAACTGGACTTCACTGGATGCTGAGCGAGTGATCCCAATGCCCAGAAAACAGGTAAGTTTTCGTCAAATGAAACTCACAGAAGGGTTGGACTTGCACTTAAAAACTGCTAGACGAAAACAAAATTTACCATTTTAGAAGCAGGCGGTTTTATTAGAAGCATAACCTGAGGAAGAAGTCAATGCTAAAATAAGCAGTTGGATGAGGTCAGCAATATTTCAGCGCTGTTTCACGAGGAAATAGCCTTGGGGTATTAGCCTTGGAAATAGCCTTCCTTCCTCTCCGGAGGAAGCTGGTGGAAACCATAACAAAGGAAGTGGTCACTTGCTCTGAGTTAAGCCCTGAAGATGGTATTTAAGGCAGGGCCCCTGAGTAAGGGCATCAGACCTCCCTCCCTTCCTGAGTCTCCCTCTTCACCTCTCCTGAGTCCTCTCTACTGACACCATGGGCTGCTGTGGTTGTGGAAGTTGTGGTGGCTGCGGTGGTGGATGCGGTGGTGGCTGCGGTGGTGGCTGCGGTGGTGGCTGTGGTGGTGGCTGCGGCGGTGGCTGTGGCAGTGGCTGCAGCAGCTGCAACAGCTGCAGATGCTACCGGGTCGGTTGCTGCACCAGCTGCTGCCCCTGCTGCAGTGGCTGCTGTGGGGGCTGCTGCAGCGTCCCCGTGGTCTGCTGCCACCGCCGCACCTGCAGCTACAACTGTGGCTGCGGCGGTGGGAAGGGCTGTTGCCAGCAGAAGAGCTGCTGCCAGAAGCAATGCTGCCACTGAGCGGCTGGTGGGCTCTGCCTCCCAGGGTAAGAGATGTTGGGAGCACAGCTCACAACGTTTGGTAAGACTTCTCCTCAGACTTCCTTGGTCGCTCTGATGGTAAAGAATCTGCCTGCAATGCAACAGACCCAGGTTCAATCTCTGGGTCAGGAAGATTCCCTGGAGAAAGGAATGGCAACCCACTCCAGTATTCTTGCCTGGAGAATGCCATGGACAGAGGAGCCTGGTGGGCTACAGTCCATGGAGTTGGGTCACAAAGAGTCGGACACGAGTGAGTGACTAATACTTTGAATTTTCTTTTTCCCTCCATCCCTCCTGCCCACTTCCTCCTGTCCCAGGTACCTGGCTGTCTTGTAACTGATGGTTCTGCCCCTTTACTCTGAGGTTTCAGGGCTTGTTCTTTCCCGTTAGTGTGGTATCATGATAACATTAATTTCTTCTCCCTGTATCTTCAGAACTCAGCATACAGAGGTATCTATTCTCTGTCACCTTTGTATTTTTGTCTCCACTTGGGAAAAAAAAAAAAAGATGAAAGATGACCATATGTTATCAACATTAGTGCTTGGGAACACAGCCACTCATGTCTAAAATCTATTTATATTATACATACAACAAAATAAAATAATGATAGGTAATAATTCATTTTTTTAGAAAACATTAGATTTGATGGACTTTTTATTCTTTTCTATTGTCCATTTACTAACTTTTCCCCTGTTTCTGTATTGTTAAAAAAGAAAAAAAGGAACTCTTTCTTAATTAAAAGTGATCTTTCTTTCTTCTAATGTCTCTTTCTGTTCTATGAGTGGGATACCTGCCCATGGGTGATCCAAGAGCACAAAAGACAAAAGGTGATACTCAAAGAACGGGATAAGTTTCAGTTAATGGACGATTGGCCCTCTATTATCCTATATCTGGTTTTATAATAAAGATAGGAATTTGGGGGAAGTCCTCAACCTTTTGTTGTCAATATCTTTAAGGGAAGTTCCTAGGCTCTCCTACAGATGCTGTTGTGACATCTGTGTCTGCAACTGAGTTTTGGCTCTAAGAGTTGACTGCACCAGTCTTCACAGGTCAGAGCTTCACTCCCTCGTTCCATGTGTTTCTTACTCACTCATTCATTCAGCAAGCATGGGCTGTATTAGGCTAGATATTCAGCCAAGTACTAGAGGTCTGAGACTAAACAATCCTTTGCCCTCAAGGAGTAGACATCTCAGAAGAAAAAGGAGAGTCAATTACAATATAGCTTTCTATTTCAGTTTTCTTTGTTTGGTCACTTTTCTCTAGGATGGATCCTAATCGGCAATTCAAATAGATTTTGGGGGTACATAACTGCAGCCACTGTGCAGAGTACCTATGTAAGAGATACTCAATTCATTTCCTGGATAAGCCAATCACGGAAATAGTTGATACTTTTCACAAGGCTTTTCACCCAGCCTCCCAGCTGACCAGTTCCCTGTGCCTAATAACAACCCCTCCTCCTTTTTCCTTTCTGCTTCCTCTTCAGCCTCCTCTGCAGCTCCATTCCCAGCATTGGTACCCAAGGCTCAAGCCTTCATCTTCTCCATCGTTCCACACCCTCATCTGGCCTCTACTATTTTTCCTTTCCCATGGTACTCAACACTTCCTAACATACCATACAACCCATAAATTTGTCATTCCTTCTGCCTCACCCAACACCCAACAAGAATGTACAAAGCAAAGATTCTCACTCTTTTGTTCACTGACCTATTTCTGGCACCTAGGATAGTCCCTGGTACATCAGTCCAATTCAGTTCATTTGCTCAGTCATGTCCGACTCTTTGCGACCCCATGAATTGCAGCACGCCAGGCCTCCCTGTCCATCACCAACTCCCGGAGTTCACTAAAACTTACGTCCATCGAGTCAGTGATTCCATCCAGCCATCCCATCCTCTGTCATCCCCTTCTTCTCCTGCCCCCAATCCCTCCCAGCACCATAGTCTTTTCCAATGAGCCAACTCTTCGCATGAGGTGGCCAAAATACTGGAGTTTCAGCTTTAGCATCATTCCTTCCAAAGAACACCCAGGACTGATCTCCTTTAGGATGGACTGGTTGGATCGCCTTGCAGTCCAAGGGACTCTCAAGAGTCTTCTCCAACACCATAGTTGTATGTACTCAATAAATAGCTTTGTAACGAAGAGATGATTTTTCAAAAAGTGTTTCATCATGGAAAATGTCAAGCATACACAAAGGCAGAGAATAGTACAAGAAACGCCTAAGAACCATCACCCAAGAAAACAACTGTTAATGTATGGCTGATCCCTTGTCATCTATGCCCTCCTCCACACCCCTCCCATCACCAGAATCCCCACGTCATCTCCTCAGCAAATTTGTTCACGTTTCTGGGAACAAATGGATTCCTGTCATCTCTCTCTGACTTAGACTATGGCTAAGAGCTATCCGAGGAATGTGGCAGTAAACTTCTCAGGGTCCAAAGCAGAGTGGTCTCTCAGGAAATCATTTAGAGGAAAACATAACACCCTCACCTCTAAGAAAACTTCAGCTTTCCCTGGGAGTGCCCTACAATTTATTCTTTGCCACTTCCTAGGAGCATCTTGCTAACTTATAGGCAGACTTCTTTAAAAAATCATAGAACAAAGTGGCAGCTGTTGAAAAATCTATCTCATTAAAATGAGAATAAAATGCATTTGCTGGCAAAAAAAAAAAAAAAATCATAGAAGGATGAGAATAGAAAACCCAAACCTATAGGACAGTGACCCAAGACACCTGGGGAGACCTTTAATCAATGTTGTTTTCACTTCCAGCCTTCAGGATCAAGCAATGTTCATCTTCGGGGAGAGTTTTCTGTTTCCAACAACAGATACAGACAATAAGTTTTTAAAAATCCATTTACCAATGAGAATTTCATAATGCTTTTTAAAAAAAATCTGGGCTTCCCTGATAGCTTAGTTGATAAAGAATCAACCTGCAATGCAGGAGACCTGAGTTTGATTCCTGGGTTGGGAAGATCCCCTGGAGAAGGGAAAGGCTACCTACTCTAGTAATCTGGCCTGGAGGATTCCATGGACTGTATAGTCCATGGGATTGCAAAGAGTCAGATATGGCTGAGCAACTTTCACACTATACACTACTCACACTATGCTTCATAAACAGTATTTAATAAATGAGCTATTTGTTTTAGAAAATTCTCAAAGCACCAGAAAACCACTACATGCACCACCTTTAAAAACAAAATCAGGACTCAACAGAGAGGGGGCATATGTATACTTATGGCTACTGTATGGCAGTTCAGTTCAGTTCAGTTGCTCAGTGATGTCTGACTCTCTGCGACCCCATGGACTGCGGCACGCCAGGCCTCCCTGTCCATCACCAACTCCCAGAGTTCACTCAAACTCATGTCCATTGAGTTGGTGATGCCATCCAGCCATCTCATCCTCTGTCGTCCCCTTCTCCTCCCATCTTCAATATTTCCCAGCATCAGGGTGTTTTCAAATGAGTCAGCTCTTCACATCAGGTGGCCAACATATTGGAATTTCAGCTTCAGAATCAGTCCTTCCAATGAATATTCAGGATTGATTTCCTTTAGGATGGACTGGTTGGATCTCCTTGCTGTCCAAGGGACTTTCAAGAGTCTTCTCCAACACCACAGTTCAAAAGCATCAATTCTTTGGTGCTCAGCTTTCTTTATAGTCCAACTCTCTCATCCATACAAAGCAATTATCCTCCAATTAAAAAGCAGAAACAGAACCAGTGATTATGAACATAACCTGACAAAGGTAACCTGACAAAAATCTAGGCTTCTATATTTAAGTCTTATTTCCTCGATCATCTTATTTGCAAAATCGGATCACGGCTGAATCTCTCCCAAAAGCGTCCAGAATAAATGGATTTATGATGTTGTTCAGTGGTGTCTGACTCTTTGAGACCCCATGAACTGCAGCACGCCAGGCTTCCCTGTATTTCACTATCTCCCAGAGTTTGCTCAAATTCATGTCCATTGAGTGGATGATGCTATCTAACCATCTCATCCTCTGTTACCCTCTTCTCCTTTGCCTTCAATCTTTCCTAGCATGAGGGTCTTTTCCAATGAGTTGGCTCTTCACATCAGGTGGCCAAAGTATTGGAGAGTCAGGTTCAGCATCAGTCCTCCCATTGACTATTCAGGGTTGATTTCCTCCCAGATTGACTAGCTTGATCTCCTTGCAAATTTACACGAAATGTCATATTTATAAGCAGATGATTGGTACTGTTCCCAGTGTCTCTTGCGCTGTCACACTGGGTATCAACCGGGTATGGATACACTACTTTCAGTTGGTCTTTCTGCATATAGAGGTGTCTGCCCACAAACGGCGCATTCCGGCCTCCAGTTTAAAGGTTCTGGAAGCTTGTGATGAGCGCTTGCAAAACGCTGGGGCGGGGCTTCCGACTCCTAGTAGGACCGGCTCCGGCTCCACCCCGCCCATGGCCCCGCCCCAGCCCGGCCCCGGCTCCGGCCCCGCCCACGGCCCCGCCTCGCCCAAGGTCCCGCGCTACCTTTAGAGCCTGGTTCACTGGACCGGACTGGCGAGGGTGCTGGTTCCCCGAGCTTGATAACCCAGGCTGTGAGCGAGTTGGTGAGCAGAATTCCCCTCCTGTAGGTAAGGATGTCTCTGGGAGGTAAATTAACTGATGAAACAGACGCCTTCATCCTTCGGCCGCCTTGTCTCCCCTCCCCCACCTTTGGGAGCGTGAGGGGGCGGGCACCTGCGCTGCCGCGGGCGGGTTCAGACTGGCCTGGTTTACAAGCGACCTCCCCCGCCCATCCCCAGCCCTTGGCGGGCTGCCAGCTCCTTCCTGCTGCGGCTCCCTTGGGATCCATCCACAGTCCTGACAAACACAGTGCTGAGACGCGCGCAAGTAGATTTGGCTAGAATTGTTACTCTCAACCATCTGGAAAAAACAGATTACATAAATCCGGAGTTCTGATACAGGGCCAGCATTCCCCATGGTTACGTCCATGGTCACAGATTCTCAACTGTGAAGAAATCTTAAAGCACAATTCTGAATCCTCATCCATGAATGTCGAAGAGGTCCTAGTGAGGGAAAGAACGGAAACTTTGAAGTTAGGAGATCTGGGACCCTGTTGAGACGACTCTGATTGAAGTTAACAAATAACGCAACGCGTAACTTAAACAATGATACTTCTGGAAAGGATACCATTCATCAAATAACCTGTGTAACAATGACTCATCAAGACCTTGTTGCCGCGGTAAATAGGCAAAATGTTTGAGCTTGTGGAGTGCTTAAAATTTTTCAAGGGTAATGGAAATAATATAAAAATACACAGAAGAGTTTTCCGTCTGCAGACATCAGAGTCTCCTGAGGTAGAAGATGTGTTTCATTAAGATAAATATTTTAAAGAGCCGTAAACCTAACTTCCAGATAGAGACATACTTCCCTTTGTTGAGATTTTTATACACACTGAAGGTTTGTGGCAGCCTCACCTCTTCGAGCAAGTCTATCCACACAATAGTTGCAGCAGCATTTGCTCCCTTCTGTGTCTGTCCCTTTTGGTAATTTTTGCAGTATTTCTAACTTTTTAAATTCTTATTGTATTTGTTACGGTGGTCTGTGGGTTTTGCTGTTACTCCCACTATTTGCTGAAGGCTCACATGATGGTTAACGTTTTTTCACACTGAAGTATTTGTAAATCAAGGTATGAACATGGGATTTTTTTAGACATAATGCTATTGCATGCTTAATAGACTACAAAATAGTGTAAACATCAACTTTTACATGTCCTGGGAAAGCAAAAAGCTCCAGTGACTCTCCTTATTGCAATATTTGCTTTATTGGGGTGGTCTGGTTCAGCTGGGAAGTATGCTGGTATGTTTTTCTTCAGACTATCTTAGTGGTAGCTGCAATGGACAAAAATACTAGTTTCTTTCAGTCATTATTGGTTATGGACCAACAGTGGTGTCTCAAGTTTGGGTAATGGTAAATGCAATTCAAGCGTAAATATTTAAAGGTGAATTGATTTGGCTGTCTTCCCAGGTGGCGCTGTGCTTAGTCTCTGAGTCATGTCTGACTCTTTGTGGCCCTATGAACTGCAGCCCACCAGGTTCCTTTGTCCATGGGGATTCTCCAGACAAGAATACTAGCGTGGGTTGCCATGTCCTCCTTGAGGTCCAACCCAGGTATTAAACCCCGGTCTCTTACATTGCAGGTGGATTCTTTACTGTCTGAGTCACCAGGGAAGCTAGTGGGAGACATAAGAGACATGGGTTCCATCCCGGAGTAGGAAATGGCAACCTTCTGGAGTAGGAAATGGCAACCCACTGCATTATTCTTGCCTAGAAAATTCCATGGACAGAGGAGCATGGTGGGCTACAGTCCATGGGGCCACAGAGAGTGGGATACAACAGAGCAACCAAGCATGCACGCACACACACACCCAGAGACACACACATTACCTTAGCAGTTTAGGTGAAATTAACTACTGTGTAGGTTTCTGAAATTACTGTCTCTGAACTATGCAGGCCCAGCTGTGTTCATTCTGGTTGGATTTGCAATGCTTGCCTGTATGAAGGCGATGGGAAGGGAGGTGGACTGAATCCCTCACAGGGGCCAAGAACCAGATGGAGCAATTCCTGATGCAACTTTATGCAGTGGATGTGATTACATTTTAAGAGGCGGCTTGGAAAAGTTAAGTACATGCTACAAACAAGGGTGGGGCATGAAGGAACATGGGCTTCAGACTCCAAAGTCTCCACGGGACCACACTGGTCACAGCAAACCCAAACCTAGGGGAGAGGGGAAATTAAATAAACAAGCTTAAGGCTGGGTAGTCTGTAGTGAGATGTCAAAATATTAAAGCTGCTTTGGTAGTTTTAACAACTAGTCCCGTATCATTTAAATTCAGAGGAGTAAATTAGAGGTTATGTGCACAGGGTGGAGGCACAGCAAATACTTAGCAAGTATTAAGAGATAATTTTCAGAAAGAAATAGTCATACAGATATAAAATAAATGCATGCAATAAAAGTTTTATTAACTCGTTAATAAGGAAACCGAGACCTGGGTTCGATCCCTGGGTCGGGAAATCCCCTGGAGAAGGCAATGGCACCCCACTCCAGTACTCCAGCCTGGAAAATCCCATGGACAGAGGAGCCTGGTAGGCTACAGTCTATGGGGTCGCAAAGAGTGGGACACGACTGAGCGACTCCACTCCACTTAAAGCTGTTAGAACCAGATCAGAGAAGAATCCATGAAATTGGTACATTTATAGATCAGGAATGTTGAAATGCAGGTAAACCTGGTTTTCCGTGGAAGAGAGGGGCAAAAGGCTATGTCTTCCTTGGATAGAACTCATTTTCATGTCTACAGACAAAAGTTCTTTCACATTGCCTGTGAGTTATTACAATTCAGGGCTCAATTGCTCAGTCATGTCTGACTCTTTGTGACCCCATGGACTGTGGCCCACCAGGCTCCTCTGTCCATGGGATTTCTCAGGCAAAAATACTGGAGTGGGTTGCCTTTTCCTTCTCCAGGGGATCTTACCAACCCAGGGAAAAAACCCATGTCTCCTGCATTGGCAGGTGGATTCTTAAACCCCTGAGCCATCAGGTGCCGGGGTCCAGCCCCGGTGGATCCAGGGAATTCGAAGGGTGGATGGCGTTGGCGTGGAAAGACTTGTTTATTTATTAATGTAAGATTAGATTAAGAAACTATAGTGTAGTAAGAAGATTAAGTGGAGGAAGAGGGCTGAATAGCTTGGTTTACGTGGAAGACCAATAAAATTCCAGACAAGGAATTTGCACCATCTACATTGGGCCACCGGCGCCTGCTTGAATATCTAAGGGTGCCTCGCCTTAAGCTCCCTTTCGTGCGAGTCTTAACAGCCAGGGCAAGTAAGTAGACCTGGCGAGCCTCCGCGCCCCAGGTGGAGATTCAGCCTGAAATTAAAGTAAAGCGCAGAGAGAGGGAAAGGGAGAGAAGAAGAAAGAGAGAGAGAGAAAGACACGGGGGGAGCCAGAGCCCCAAGAAACCAGGCCGAGAGACTAGTTCGAGAAACTGGTCCGAGAAACTGGCCCCTGGCCCCTGGCCCCATCCTTTATTGTTCAGAAGGCCTTTTATACTTTTGATAAAACACAGAGATCAATAGGTAACACAAAATTATGTAGCGTTCGCAGCTCAGACTCTTTCTATACATCATTTTGTATACAAAAGGTCTCAGGTGATTTACATTATCTTCTGGCCAAGAGGCTTGTTAACACTTTTTGGCTCTCTTCCTTAATGAATGTTAATTTTGTTTCCCCTGAAGTGTTTTTTCTTTAATCTACATCTCCTTAAAGCATTAACGTTACATCTCTATAGAACAAAGGTGCAGTGGGATATAACAAAGAAGGTACTTAACTCAAAGATCTAATGTTGCTAATACAAGGTCTACTACTTGTTTTTCTGTATACCAACTATATCTACAAATAAAGGATGTGAAAATTTGGCAGCAAATATTGACTCAACAAATGAAACCTTTAATCAGTCCTATTCTAAAGATTTTGACTCCTCGGAAGCCCCTACATTCCTAGGATGTTTTAAGCTTCCTGTGCCTCCTGCGGTCAGGAGGCCTCAAACAATCACACGCGCAGCTGTATGAGTCCTGCAGGCAGGCTAGAAAGCCATCAGAGGAGTATTTGGATTGAAACACTCTTTCAAATGCAGAAGACTAAAGCCCTGAATTGACTTTTTCCAGAAAATGTCAGAAGAGTGGAAAAGCAGAGCACAGAAGCCGGCAGATTTTTGTTGGGGTACATGCTTAGGAATTTCCAGAGGGGTCCCTGAAGTCTGAGCACGCCTTGCGTCTGTCAGCTTCCTTCCTCATGACCTTGTCACGGGCGGGATTCCTCACACTGGCTCCCGGCAATCAGGGAAGCCCAAGTTACTACAGAGTTGTAACGTAGCTCAAATAATACCTACGTTTTCCTTGAAACGCCACTTTCCCCTCCACTTCCACTCACTCCGTATTTTTGACTAGTTACCGCACTGCATTTCAGTGACTGGATGTGATGGTTGACTTCTATCAAAGTCATCCACCAGTTTGATGGTTAAATAGGAATATCCCTCCAGGTACATCAGACACCAGATTTATCTAACCATAGATACACAGAGAATAAACAATCTGAGAGGAGATGATCAATTTGTCAACAAATGTTTTTTGCAAATTAAAAAAGTGATGCCAAATATGATAAAATAAGACTTGAAGCATGTATTTTAAAGGTCACTGGTAGCTACTCTTGCTATGGTTTTGACCAAAAGCAGAACTATCTGAGCCTGAATATTGAATGTTATTGTTGTTCAGTCACTAAGTCGTGTCCAATTCTTTGGGACCCCATGGACTGTAGTCCCCGAGGCTCCTTTGTCCATAGGATTTCCAAGGCAACAATACTGGAGTGAGTTGCCATTTCCTTCTCCAGGGGATCCTCCCAATCCAGGGATGGGACCTGAGTCTCCTGCATTGACAAGAGGATTCTTTACCATCTGAGCCACCTGGGAAGCATATTGAATATCTGGACCTAATTACCTTTTGAAGTTGTGTGGATGCTTCATTTCAGTGAGGAGTCCATGATTTTGGTTTTGATTGGTTTGGGAGGAGGAGATACCTGAAGGATTATGAGTGCGTGATGGGTAGTAGGGCTACTTCAAAGTTTCCTGCGATTCTAAGTCACTTTGACAAAATTCTGAAGAAACTAGATTACTGTAGTAATATTACTCAGAGGAAAGTGTTTTGATATGTTTACCTCCCTAATCATCTGTTGCAGAAGGGAATAGCAACCCACGCCAGAATTCTTGTCTGGGGAATTTCATGGACGGAGGAGCTGGCAGGCTATACAGTTCATGGGGTCACAGAGAGTCAGATACAGCTGTGCAAGTAACTTTCACTTCCAGTCATCTGTGTTTTAGAAAAATCTGAATCTCAATCTTATTCAACAACATTCCAAAGAGGGTGGCTTCGGAAGAGGGTGGGTTCCAAAGTACGAAACCATTAGAAGGAGGTGTGGTTTGGTGCATATAAAGCCATTGCTCCTGACAACTCAGTTCTGAAGGAGGAGGACTTGAGACTCCAGTGAAAGGAAGGGACATTGTGATAGGGACTCACAGCAGCTGGTGGCAGGAAGGAGCCGAAGCTGGATCTGAAGGCAGGAAATTGGACTAGGTTCTAGGAAGAAATAAGTTCAGGGCACAGAAGGAACAGGTAACTCTGACTCTATCTGTATTATTTTTTAGGATGCTATATGTGGTCAGACTTGCAAAGTTTGTTGGCCTGTCCTGGGTTTGATTTATGAGCCCTGTTTCCATTCTAATATTCTAGGACAGACCCAATTTCAAAGGTGCTGTTCTATTTTCAGATTAAATTGAGGTCCTGCTCCAATGTAGAATTTGGGAAAACCTTAGTAGTTGCAGCAATAGGAAAGTTCCAGGGCTTTGGAGAGTCATACACAGTAAAATGCTTTGATGGTGGGTGGAGGGTAGTGGAAGGTAAGAGATATGTTTCTGTTAATTGAAATATAATGTACGTGCAATCTACAAAGTATAGATTTTTAGCTTGAGTGTCTATAATTGCATACATGTATGTAACACTAGCATACCAGAATTTAGGATATTTCATTATCCCCAGAAAGTTCTCTCATGCGCCTTTACAGACAGTTCCCACATCTTGCCCCTCCTGACTTTAATCAGTGATTTATCATATAAGGATGTTTTTGTGTGTCTGGACTTTTTTAGGCAGCATAATATTTGAGATTTACTTGTTTTAGTCCATGTATTAATGATTCACTCCTTTTTTAAAAATTATCTTTATTGAGGCAGATAATAAAATATACATAAAATGCAAATAAATTCTGACAAATCTAAGTTTATAATCACCACTGCAATCAAGATGTAGAGATTTTTCATCACTCCAGAAAGTTCCCTTGTGTTCCACTGCAGTTAGTCTCCACCCACATCTCCTACCCCATGCAACTACTGACCTAATTTCTATCACTACAGATTAGTTGTGCTTGTCTTAGGGCTTTATATGTATTAATAAAACTGTATGGCTTTGAGTCTTGGTTCTTTAGAACAGCATGTTTTCCATATCCACCCAAACTTGTGCAAATAATTCATTCTTTTGTATTGCTGATTAAAATCAGTATTAGTTGCTTAAATATACAGTATTGTTTATTCATTCACCTTTTAATGGACATTTCCGTTGCTTCCCTTTTTTTTTTTTTACTATTATGAATCACATGAACTTTCTTATATAGATTGCCTAAAGGTTTTCCAAAGAGTTGGTACCATTTCACTTTGTCCCAAGCAACTGTCTCAACCCAGCTGCACTAAATCTTTGTAAACATTTGGTATGTAAGTGTTTTTGTACTTAGACTTTCTAGTGGGTATGAAGCATTTTCTGTGATTTTCCTTTCTGGTTTCTAAATGGTATCTCTTAAAGAGCAAATATGGTTTTTTAATGAAATTCCATTTATCTTTCTTTTTGTTTTAAGTTTAGTTCTTGTTGTCATTGCAATGAAATATTTACCAGCTCTGGTCATAAAGATCTGTTTTCTTCTAAATGGTACTCTCTGGTACTAAAGTCTATTATGTGAAATTAGTTTTTATGTATGGAATGAAGTAGCGATAAGTATTAATGCATTTTAAATAAGATGAAGTCACAGCTAAAATGCAGTCTCTCACTAGAAACTGGTGAAACCACTCTCCAACCTTGATTTTGCAACAGAGCGTTAGTAGTTAAGCAATTCCCAGGAGTCATTTCCCCAGGCCTTCCTCCAGCATCAGCTTGCCTTGCTTAAGCAGACTTGGATTTGGATGTTTTACTCAAAATTATATTCTCTTCTGTTTTAGTAGTAAATAGATTAAGAGGCATAATTAGTTGTTATATTCTATCAGCAAAATGCAGATGTTTCAGTTTTCAGTGATTAAATTTTTGATTTGCTTCTGTCTGGTGAGGGGCTTGGTGTGGCAGGGTTGAAAAATCTAAAAGGGGAGCCTGAATTTTTTGGAAAATGTAACAAATATTGGCCCTAACTCTGTTTTCACAAAGGCTTAGGGCCTTGGGCAGTGAAGCCATTTGCAAACGTCATCTACTTCCCAGTTGCCCAACCCGTTTGGAATTTAGAGGCTGTGAGATGCATGATCCTTTTAAATTACCAGTCTCTTGCTGTGTTGTTTGAGATAGGTGTGAGATTCTGAAGAATAATGTGAAAATTAGGCCAGTCCCCTTCTCAGATGCTGGTTGTCTTGTCAAGCACCCTTGATGGGAATGGGCTAGAGACTGGGGCTTCTAGATAGTTTCCCTCTAAATTACTAGCATCTCAATTAGTTCTGGCAGCATCTTCTAAACAAGCATGGCAGAGGATTTGATAAAATGATTGCTTGCTGCTGACCTATCCCTTGTACTCCAGGTAAATGTTCTGGGGAACTTCTGCAAAACCAAATTTGGAGAAGGTCTTTGATCAGGTCACCATGACCCCTGCCTCAGGGAACCCCACAGCTCTGAAAACTGGCTGTGAGCAGAATTCCATCTTCTGGGAGTGGGTGGAAGAATCTAATCAATTAAGATTTTTAGCTAGGAAATCTACCCAGACCTCAAAGAACCAGAAAACCCATTGGTGTGTGCCAGTCTCTACAGTTCTTGCTTTTTAATAGCTGACTTCTATGCAAATGAAAATATATATTTAGAAATACTTATGGTCATAAGAGTTTTTATGCATATACACAGGCTCTGGATTAGGAAATGGGACACTGCCCATGCCTAAAATTTAGATGAAGTTGTCATAGACCTAATATGTTTCCCTGTGGCAACAAAGAATAATACATGAAATTTTTTATGTGAACAAATGTTGAAAAGGTTTGTTCCGCACAGTGAGTCTACAAGTGAAGACTAACTGAAGGGCATACAGCAAAGTGGAGGGTCTGGACGTCAAGAACCAAGAAATGTGAGTTCTGGGTTAACCTTGCAACTCTTTGAAAAGGAGTCAATTTTTTTGTTTGCTTTCCATTTTATAAAGTTTCATTTTCCCCACATTGTAGAATTATAATGACAAATGAACTTCTTTTGCAGCCTGCATAAGAAAACTGAGAGTTTCAGAGATGATATTATAAAATCCAGGAAATACCTAAGATATTTACTAAAGCTATGCACATTCATATGAAAAAGAATGTTTGCTTGAAAGCAGTTAGAAAGATTTAAGGATATGGTTAAATAACAGTAGAAACGGAAAATGTCAATAACACAGCAATTCTTGGAATAAAAGAGAAGAGGAAAAACTGAACTCTATACCAAGACACTAAAAACATGTAAGAGATTGCATAGAAACAAATTTTTCCAAGGCAAATGGAAACACCCAGCCCAACTGTTTGTAGTTGAAAGACAAGTAAACCTTCATTTTTTTTTTTTTTTCAAGAAATAAAGAAGAATTTATAAGCACCTCAAAGTGAAGTCAGATAAGACATGCCAGCAAAGAGATTGTGTTAAGAAGGTTACCGTCCCCACATACCCTGAGAAAGGGACACAGCAGTAAAAATAAGGGACCTTCTAGACCTGGATCCAAATGAGAGACTGGAGACTTAAGAGTAGAATATGAAGGGACCCTGGTGAGATGGCTGTGGATTTTAATGAAATATAATCATTTTCTGCCTGCCAGCAAAAAGAGAAAAGAACATGTAGGTCCCAGAGTAGTTTAGGAGAGTCACTTCCAGTCGAAAAGGTGTTGGTGGTTTGGGGGCTTGTTCAAGGCCCCAAGAGCTGGCTGGTCACCCCAGTGGTGCACGTGGCAATGTATGCCCAGGGCCCGTGTGATATGCTGCCTTTGTGTACAGATGGCACAACTAGATCTGGTCGACCTGCCAGGGGCCACCGTGGCTCAGCAGTGACCAAAGGCTGAAGTTCAGTGCTCAGCTCACCTGTCAGCAGGAGCTCGCCCTCCTAAGAGCACTCCAGGGTGTCCCAGGCTCCAAATCTCTGTTGATTCATTCAGCCTCCCTTGTTACTTACAGGGTCTTCATTGTAGATTTCAAGTCATGGTAGCCTGATAGGCTGAATTTTCTTTGGAGACCATCTTTTTTTTTTTTCCTTTTTTCCTCCTCTTTCATCCTATGGCCTGCTGCAGTGTTTTTATACCTTTTTAAAAATGGTGATGGAGCATGGAAGTAATATGTGAGAACTGCTGCCACAAGAACAACTTTTGGAAGGATTGTCATATTTTGAAAACACAGAAAGTGGAAAGATAAGCATATTCTTTCAAAACTGCCAACCCAGAAAATCAGCGTGATTCATATCCTCAGGTTAGATTCACTGAAGCAAAGGGAAGTTTAAAATACTCTTTAGGAGGAGGAGAATTTTGTATGGAGTCCAAATGGAATGATAAATGGATAAAGTAGTAAGAAAACAGCCTTTTCAGGATGGTGCATTGCCATGAAGGCTGTGAGCCTCCCAGACAGAACAGGTGTTCTGTGATGACGTAGACAGGTGAGTTTATTATGAGGGATATGATTAGATATTTAGTTCTCTCCTTTCCTCTGCAACTTCTAAGCCAGTGGCTGTATCTGCAATAATGTAATGTAAAGTCTTGGTCATAAAGCTGACCCTTGAACAACATGGTTTTGTGCTGCATAGGTGTGCTTGGTCATAGACTTTTTTCAGTCGTAAATACTACAGTAGTACGCAGTCTCTTTGGTTGTATCCATGGATCCAGAATCGTGAATAGCGTAGAACGTTGGACCACAGAAAGCCAACTATAACTTCTACTCTGATTTTCAACTATGTGAAAAGATGGCACCCCCTAACCCCCTGTGGTTCAAGGATCTACTGTATTGATGAACCAATAATCCAAAAAGTTTTGGAAAAAAGAGGCATACTGTGCAGTGCACTTTGATACTTAATGTTTTTTATGAAACTTTTTTTTTAAATCCTATTGACAACTCACTAGAATTTTTTGACACTGACTATCTGAAAGACACCGTTCTAAAATAAATTGGAATTGGAATTCTGAGGATATAGCCAGGCAGGCTCAACACAGTGTGAGAGGAAAGATGACTGACCTTGTAATTAGAAAAACTAAGTCCAAGTCCAGGTTTCAATGTTGGTTGAACATGAAAACCAGTGCAGATCTCTGGCCCTTGGTTTCATTACATATAAAACAAGGACAATACCACCTCCTTTATCTACTTCATAAAATTTTCAGAGAAAAGTGAAAATAATTGGCAGCCACGGAGGAAAACAATATGGAGAATCCTTTAAAACTAAAAATAGAATTACCATATGATCCAGCAATTTCATTCCTGGGTGTATAATCCAGAAAAAATAAAAATACTAATTCAAAATGACACATGCGCCCCAGTGTTTAGAGTGGCACTCTTTATAATAGCCAAGACATGGAAGCAGCCCAACAGACAATTGAATTAAGAAGATGTGGTGTGTATGTATGCAATGGAATGTTACCCATAGAAATACTACCATCTGCAGCAACATGAATGGAGAGTATTATGCTTGGTGAAATAAGTCAGACTAAACCATGCTGCATGATACCACCTACATGTGGAATTTAAAAAATTATACAAATGAATGGGTATACAAAATAGAAACAGACTCAGACATAGAAAACAAGCTTCTGGTCACCAAAGGAGAAAGGGAAGTAGGGAGGGACAAACTAGGAGTATGGGATTAACAGATGAAAACTACTATACATGAAATAGATGAGCAGTAGGGATTTACTGTATACCACAGAGAGCTATATTCAATATCTTCTAATAATCTATAATACAAAATAATCTGAAAAAGAAAAAATATATATAACTGAATCACTTTGCTGTACACCTGAAACAAACACAATAGTTTTAAGTGACTGTACTTCAGTTTAAAAAATTAAAATAATTTTCCAAATGTAAAAATTATACAAAGAAATTGCATAAGTAACTTGATTATCATAGTCATAGCCATGATGACAATAAATGGTAGCATCTCGATAAGATAAAAATATCATGACCAAAACTTCCAATCATTGTGAGACCAGCAGCCTCAGGTTTCTCCAATAGGAGAGCAAGGATCTGAGTGATAACCAGGTTGTTTGGTTGGAATCCTAGAGCTCATAGCAACAGCGCTTTCCAGGGTAGCTGGCAAGGAAATGAGGAGGTGGTGGAAATGGTGCCATGGAAGTAGGAAGCAGTACCCATCAGAGAAAAGGAAGATAGAACCTTGGAACCAACAAACCCAGCCCTGAACTCAGCTTTAGCCTTTTATAGCTGAGTGGCCATGAGCTTTGGGGAGGCTCAGTTTCTGTGTCTGAGAAATTGGGGGCCATGTATATACTTTATATATATATAATGTATAATACATAAATTACAATTTTATATAATATAAATATACAATTTGATAAAAATATAATATGTTAAAATTGTTATTTAAATATATGCATTGAAATGTATCATATAATGTATAATAAAATATGTGTACGCTTTAACCTCTGAGCCACCAGGGCAGCCATATATATATAAATATACATTAATAGCTGTGGTAGCTGAAGGAGCCAGTTGTTCAATCGCTCAGTTATGTCTGACTCTGCAACCTCATGGATGGCAGCACGCCAGGCTTCCCTGTCCTTCACTGTCTCCTGGAGATAGTGCTCAAATTCATGTCCAGTGAATTGGTGATGCTGTCTAAAAATCTCATCCTCTGCTGCCCTCTTCTCCTTTGTCTTCGATCTTTCCCAGCATCAGGGTCTTTTCCAATGAATTGGCTCTTTGCATCAGGTGGCCAAACTATTGGAGCTTCAGCTTCAGCATCAGTCCTTCCAGTGAATATTCAGGGTTGATTTCCTTTAGGATTGGCTGGTTTGATCTCCTTGCAGTCCAAGGGACTCTCAAGAGTCTTCTTCAGCACCACAGTTCGAAAGCATCAGTTCTTCGGCGCGCAGCCTTCTTTATGGTCCTACTCTCACGTAAGCCATGGTGTTTTGCTTAGGGCTGAACGCTCTGGGGCCACGACTGGACAAGCAGTTTAGGTTGGATGGGACAGAATAGGTCACAAGCAGAGTTATGTGTGCCTATCAAGGGGTTAGTGGGTAGGGCAGGGTTTGAGAGTCTTATCTGAAACATCAAATTGTCTTCCACCTATCTTGTACGCTCCAGGACTTAGAGGACCAGCAAAGAATTTCAGGGTAATAGGTCTATGTGTAGGTTTGGGAAAGCTCCCTAGTTGATTTCTACCCACTTCCGTCCCAACCCTGCAGCATGGAGCCACTCGGCCCAGTGCGTGGATAAGGGACCAAGGGTCCTTGGGGCTCTGGCATCAGAATCACTCAGCGCCTATAAATGTAGGTTCATGGGCCTCACTAGACTTACTGAATGAATCACTTAAGGGCTGGAGTCCAGGAAGCCATATTTTCACCAAACCCCCAGTGATTCTGATGCTAATCAAGTTCACAGTCACAGTAACTGGCCAGAATAGGGAAGGGCTATGCAGTGAGGCAAGTGCTTGACAAGGTGACCTGGAGAAGGGGGCGAGGGATGGGAGGAAGGAGGGATGGGGGAGTAAGGACTGTGGGGGTAGAACAGCCAGACATTAGCAGCCAACAGTCCGAGAGTGCCCCAGTGGACAGCAGACAGAGAGAGGGTCAGTGCAGAAGAAACGCTTCAGGCTCACAGCAGGTTAGTATCTTTCCTATGAATTATGTTGGAGAACTTAACCATGGCTAAGACCACCAAAATACATGTCCCTTTACAGAGGAAAACTTGATGCAAAATTATGAAGGCATGAGAGTGAATTTCCTGTCACGCATTGTAATCCACATGAAAAAGCAAGATGTTCTCAAATGTGGCTGCCATAAGATAAAGGCTTAGTTGTTCTTGTTTTTCTGTGCATTGGTGGATGAGATCCTTCACTAGAGTTTTTGTCTGAAATTTGAATTTCAAGCAATGTTATTGGTGAGCTGGCAAAAGAAGTATGAACTTCGTATGAATGATCAGTAAGCTACCTGCCCCATTGAGCAGTGTGAAACTGCAGACTTAGAGATGAGATGGGGCCCATCATAAAAAAAACGTGGAATAACAGTCTGAGACATGGCTGCATTCTTTTCACAACACAGAGTTACACCAGGATGGAAAAGAAGGGAAATGTGAAAAAGATGGCAAGTCAGAGCTTTACCAGCTCAATTTTTTTAACCAAAGAGTTATTAATTCCCAGATCATAGACACTTAAAAATAATGTGGATGTCTGTTTTGTGTCAAGCACAATACTAAGCAAGGAAAGAGTCTGACGGTGAGAAATTGTGTAAATAAATACCTTCAGCATATTAAGTAAGATTTCAGAGTCAGAGGTTCCTGTGCAAAGTGTACTAGGCAGATTATAGAAGCCTTGATCAAGTCAATCTCTGTTCTAGGTTTGACCTCATAGAAGGTCTTGCACAGACAGACTTGCTTTTATTGCACTTAATTGCACGTTGAAGATTCTGCATTTTTACAAATAGAAGGTTTGTGGCAACCCTGCCTCGAGCAAGTCTATCCACACCATTTTCCTCAACATCATTTGCTCGCTTCCTGTCTCTGTGTCCAAACTACCCCTCAGTTGCACTCATCTCACACGCTAGTAAAGAAATGCTCAAAATTCTCCAAGCCAGGCTTCAGCAATACGTGAACCGTGAACTTCCTGATGTTCAAGCTGGTTTTAGAAAAGGCAGAGGAACCAGAGATCAAATTGCCAACATCCGCTGGATCATCAGAAAAGCAAGAGAGTTCAAGAAAAACATCTATTTCTGCTTTATTGACTATGCCAAAGCCTTTGACTGTGTGGATCACAATAAACTGTGGAAAATTCTTCAAGAGATAGGAATACCAGACCACCTGACCTGCCTCTTGAGAAATCTGTATGCAGGTCAGGAAGCAACAGTTAGAACTGGACATGGAACAACAGACTGGTTCCAAATAGGAAAAGGAGTACGTCAAGGCTGTATATTGTCAACCTGCTTATTTAACTTATATGCAGAGTACATCATGAGAAACGCTGGGCTGGAAGAAACACAAGCTGGAATCAAGATTGCCGGGAGAAATATCAATCACCTCAGATATGCCAGTGATATCACCCTTATGGCAGAAAGTGAAGAAGAACTAAAGAGCTTCTTGATGAAAGTGAAAGAAGAGAATGAAAAAGTTGGCTTAAAGCTCAACATTCAGAAAACGAAGATCATGGCATCCGATCCCATCACTTTATGGCAAATAGATGAGGAAACAGTGGCAGACTTTTATTTTTCTGGGCTCCAAAATCACTGCAGATGGTGATTGCAGCCATGAAATTAAAAGATGCTTACTCCTTGGAAGGAAAGTTATGACCAACCTAGACAGCATATTAAAAAGCAGAGACGTTACTTTGTCAACAAAAGTCCATCTAGTCAAGGCTATGGTTTTTCCAGTGGTCATGTATGACGTGAGAGTTGGACTATAAAGAAAGCTCAGTGCCGAAGAATTGATGCTTTTGAACTGTGGTGTTGGAGAAGACTCTTGAGAATCCCTTGGACTACAAGGAGATACAACCAGTCCACCCTAAAAGAGATCAGTCCTGGGTGTTCATTGGAAGGACTGATGCTAAAGCTGAAACTCCAATACTTTGGCCAGCTGGTGCGAAGAACTGACTCATTTGAAAAGACCCAGATGCTGGTAAAGATTGAGGGCAGGAGGGGAAGGGGATGACAGAGGATGAGATGGTTGGATGGCATCACTGACTCAATGGACATGGGTTTGGGTAGACTCCGGGAGCTGGTGATGGACAGGTTGGCCTGGCGTGCTGCAGTTCATGGGATCGCAAAGAGTCGGATGCAACTGAGCGACCGAACTGAGCTGAGCTGTCTCTATGTCGCCTTTTGGTAATTCTCACAGTATTTCAGACTTTTTCATTTTTATGATGTTTGTCATGGTGACCTGTGACTAGTGATCTTGGATATTAGTGTGGCAGAAAGATTATTATGATTCACAAAGGGCTCTAAGGATGGTTAGCATTTTTTTGGCAATAAAGTACTTTTTAATGAAGTTATGCACAGTGCTTTGTTAGATATAATGCTCTTGCAGAGATAATAGACTACAGTGCAATGTAAACGCAATTTTATATGCAATGGGAAACCAAAAAGTGTGTGACTCACTTTATTGTAGTATTTGCTTTGCTGTGGTGGTCTAAAAGACTCGCAATATCTCTGGGGTATGCCTGTACACCAGTGATTCACTAACTGATGTTTTACTTACTTTCACATGTCTGTTGGCCCATTGTTTACCCTTTATTGCGTGCCTGTTCATTCGCATCAGTCATGTCCAACTCTTTGGGACCCCATGGACCGCAGCCTGCCAGGTGTCTCTGTCCGTGGGATTCTCTCAGCAAGCATCCTGGTGTGGGTTACTATGCCCTCCTTTAGGAGATCTTCCTGACCCAGGGATCAAGCCCACATCTCTTGCATTACAGAGTATTCTTTACCACTGAGCTTTTGGGGAAGCTCTTACCCTTTATTGCATGCTGAGTCACTTCAGTTGTGTCTGACTCTTTCTAACCCTGTGGACTGTAGCCCGCCAGGCTCCTCTGTCTATGGGATTCTCCAGACAAGAATACTGGAGTGGGTTGCCGTGCCCCTACCCGTTATTAGTAGCTACTTGTTACCAGGATTATGATGGAGAGCACTAATGAAGTGGGCCTCTACTCCCAGCAATAATGAGTAAGAAGTTTGTTGATAAAGTAGGGTTGACTGGCTTCCGTAAGAAATATTTGAAAGCAGTTGTTAATCACTCACCTTTTTAGGTCAGCTTGAGATAGAGGAAACTTTGTCCTCTCATTAAACATTTAGAAATCAGCTCTTCATGATATCCAGAATGCCAGAAAGAATAAACCTCAGTTCATTTTGGTTTTGTTTTCGCTTGATCAGCCATGAGTTGTTTCCAGACTTCAGAAAGCCAGTCTTGGATTTATCCCACTGTGATCCTCTGCCTGTTTGGATTTTTCTCCATGATGAGACCTTCAGAACCCTTCCTTATGGTGTATTTATCTGGACCAGATAAAAACCTGACCAGTGCAGAGGTAAGTTAATATCCATATGAACCTTGATGTTGTTTAATCTTACAGGACTTACACAAGGACAGATTTCAACTGGAAATAAGATTAACATACTGGCCTCAGTGAATCCCATTTTCATGGTATTTGTTATTTTATAGAACTGTTCAAACCGCTCTTCATTCCTCACACTTGCAAAGATGGGAAATCTAAACACATTGCATGTATAATAAATATTTTCACTTTTACAGAGTTCTAAAGTTAGGCTTAATGCATGGGAACATGTCAAGTCTCATTGATTCTGTTACACTTATCCTAAAATACAATCACTGCCAGGCACAGGATCTAGTCCTAATAAACTTTTAGTTTGCTGGGGTATAAGCAGAATATATTTTTTTAAGTGTAGCATTTCTTTGAAAATGTTGAGAGTGTTAGTTACTCAGTTGTCTCCAACTCTTTGCTCCCCCATGGACTGTAGCCCACCAGGCTCCTCTGTCCATGGAATTCTCCATGCAAGAATACTGGAGTAGGTTGCCATTCCCTTCTCCAGGGGATCTTCCCTACCCAGGGATTGAACCCAAGTCTCCTGCACTGCAGGCAGATTCTTCGCCATCTGAGCCACCAGTGAAGCCTTTCCTTAGGACACTTAATTTTGAAAAACTGTTTATCAGCAGATGAGACATTAACAGTTTATCTCCCAGCTTTATCTTCCCTGGAAGTTCCAATTCTCTAATTCAAAAGGTCCACCGCCTTTTTTTTTTTTTAATATAAGTATTACAAGGAAGTGCCCTGACCCAGTTGGAGAATCACCCTAGGCTGGTTCTCCAGCCCTAGCTAAGAAGACACTGCAGATTGTGAGGCTTCACTTGAAAGGGTCATTGATGCTGTTTTATTTGGTGATAAGGCGATAAGGACAGAAGGGCAAGTTTATTCTGCTACACTGTAAAATCACTTAGGGGCAGCTCTGTTTCAGAGTTTCCGAGACAGGAACGTGACTCTCTTAAGACAAAGCAGACCACAGATGGAGGTCCAGAATCCGCCAGCGAACCCCAAGCCTCTACTTCTGCAACCATTATGGACCAGTGAAAAAGTGTTAGTCACTCAGTCATGGCCGACTCTTTGCAGTCCCATGGACTGTAGCCCGCCAGGCTCCTCTGTCCATGGAATTCTCCGGCAAGAGTACTGGGGTGGGTTGCCATGCCCTTTCCCAGGGAATCTTCCTGACCCAGGTCTCCCGCATTGCAGGCAGATTCTTTACTGTATGAGCCACCAGGGAGCTGCTGTGGACAAATAGCTAGAGCAGAAAGGCGCAGCCCAGTCCCACTAGCTTTTCAAATCACTGAACTTCCCCCATTGTCACTGACACGGGAACCCATTGAGGTTGCTGGAGGAAGCAGGGGCACAGAAGAGAGGCTGCTGTGGCTGACCTGCTCCTGTACCCACCATGCGCCAGACAACTTCTTCACTGCTTTCTATGAATGAACAGTGAGGTCCCCTGCATTTCTGACTAAATCCACGAGACAACTCGTATTAAGCTAAGACAGAGAATTGAATAAACAGAGATAAATCAACAGAATTGAAGAGAAACGGGGTTGGAAGCCCATCCAGTTTGTCCAGGAAGGAGACGAAACTTGTTGCTTGTTCCCACATCGTAATTCTGCAGGGTGATTTGCTCTTTGCTGTCTTCCTGTGTGTGTTCATTCAGACTTGCACGGGCTAAGATTTTTTGCCATAATGGTGAATCAACACAAAGATAAAGGTTGCTGAATTCTTCTAACACTGTAGCTGCTTTATCAAGTGTTGTTAATCTTCAGGCGAGACAAGGATAGTATTTTCTTAATAGCCTGAAAAGCCCACAGGTCTGTTGAACAATTTTTAACTAGTTTACAGGCATGCTTCAGAGACATTGCTTGGTTACAGACACAATAAAGCAAACAACGCAATAAAGTGAGTCACATGAATTTTTTTTTTATTTCCAAGTGCATAAAACAGTTACGTTTATACCGTACTAATCCCTAGTGGCTCAGACAGTAGAGAAGCTGCCTGCAATTCAGGAGACCTGGGTTCGATCCCTGGGTTAGGAAGATCCCCTGGAGAAGGGAATAATTACCCACTCTAGTATTCTTGGTGGAGAATTCCATGGACAGAAGAACCTGGTGGGCTACAGACCAGGGGGTTGCAAAGAGTTGGACATGACTGAGCAAGTAATGGTCTCAGCTGAGCATGACTTTCACTCGAAGACTATTAAATATGCAATAGCTTTATGCCAAAAAATAGTATATACCTTAATTGAAAAATATTGCTAAAAAAATGCCAAGACAATTACAATAGTAACATCAAGGATCACTGATCATAGATTCCATAACAAACATAATAACAATGGAAAAGCTTTAAATATTGCAAGAATTACCAAAATATGACAAAAAAAGACATGAAATGAGCAAATGCTGCTGGAAAAATGGCACCAATAGTCTTGCTCAATGCAGGTTGCCACAAACCTTTAATTTGTAAAAATAAATAAAAAGAACAAAAAGTAAAAAGCCTAGTTTCTGCAAAACACAATAAAATGAGGTATGCCTGGACTCTAGTGTGCGTACCGTTAGTGCAGTTCACATTGGGCTTCCCTGGTGGCTCAGTGGAAAAGAAACCACCTGCCAGCACAGAAGATGCAGGTTCGATCCCTGGGTCGGGAAGATCCCCTGGAGAAGGACATGGCAACCCACTCCACTATTCTTGCCTCAGAAATCCCATGGATAAGAAGAGCCTGGTGGACTACAGTCCATAGGGTCTTGAAAGAGTCAGATGTGACTTGGCAACTAACCCACAAAGTTCTGATTGCACGTTAAGCTGATATATTCTTGTAGTAAAATGCATGTAGAGGTATAAAGTGGGTTTTTGAGGGGGTGGGGGAGTTCTCCTTTCCTAGGGTTTCCTTGAAAATCAGTTTTCTATTCTGCTTTCTCGTCATGTGAAGATACCCTATCTAATTAAGGCTTCCCAGCTGGTTCAGACGGTAAAGAATCTGCCTGCAGTGCAGGAGACCTGGGTTCAATCCCTGGGTTGGGAAGATCCCCGGAAGGAGGGCGTGGGACACTTCTCCAGTATTCTTGTCTGGAAACTCCCCACAGACAGAGGAACTGGTGGGCTACAGTCCATGGGGGTCACAAAGAGTCAGACACAACTGAGCAAGCACAGCACCCTATCTGATTAGATACAAAGTTTTTTATTGGGCAAGCCACATGGATGAACACTTTAGTAATACACAAGTCTGAGAAAGGTAACCCTCCTCACTTCCCAGTGTTTTGTGGTCACAGAATCCATTTTCCACCTCTGCAGCTCACAAATGAGATCTTCCCCGTGTGGACCTACTCTTACCTGGCGCTACTGCTCCCAGTCTTTATCCTCACCGATTATGTCCGCTACAAGCCAGTCATCATCCTCCAGGGGATTAGCTTCATCATTTGCTGGCTGCTGCTCTTGTTTGGCCAAGGAGTCAGGACCATGCAGGTACTGGAATTCTTCTATGGGATGGTCACCGCCACCGAGGTGGCCTACTATGCCTACATTTACAGCGTGGTCAGCCCGGAGCACTACCAGAAGGTGAGCGGCTACTGCAGGAGTGTCACGCTGGTGGCCTACACGGTGGCCTCCGCGCTGGCCCAGCTCTTGGTATCCCTGGCCGGCCTGTCCTACTTTTACCTCAACGTCATAACCTTGGCCTCTGTCTCCGTGGCCTTCCTCTTCTCACTTTTCCTACCCATGCCTAAGAAGAGCATGTTTTTTCATGCAAAACCCAGCCAAGAAGCCCTTCCAAAGCCACCAGGAATGGACACTGTCTCAGAAGAACCTCAAAAGGATCACAGACGAGTGGGAAAAGAAGTGTTCACTGATTCAGGGAACCCAGATGGTGGCCAGGTGACCAACCCAAAGCCAGGAAATGTAGCTCTGAGAGTTTTTGTGCAGTGGTTACAAGATTTGAAGCAGTGTTACTCCTCAAAACATCTTTTTTACTGGTCCCTGTGGTGGGCTTTTTCCACAGCAGGTTATAACCAGGTTTTGAACTATGTTCAAGTCCTGTGGGATTACAAAGCACCGTCCCAGATTTCAGTATATAATGGAGCAGTAGAAGCTATTGCAACCTTTGGAGGTAAGTAAGCATTGATCTGTCTTCCTTTCTTGCCCAATCCCACCCCACCCCCACCCCCGCAAACTAAATTCATTTCTCCAGTTGCTAAATTCTCCACAGTGGTAAATTACGTCTGTTCAGAAGGCATATTAATCGTTTTCAGGAATAGAAGGCAATGGGGGAAAAAGAGAGACACGACATTTCTGTTTAATTTGTTACAGGTAACTCAAGAGTTCAGGATTCAACACCAAGTGATTCCATTCTTACCAGATTCCTAAAATTCCGTTTCCTCATCAAGAAAAGTGTTAATAATGCCCTCTTTTCTTTCACTTAATATCAAAAAGAAAATGGGCATTGTGTATTAATATATAAACAAGGTGTTTTGTTATCTAAGAAAATGAACTGAAATAGTAAGACTTCCAAATTTTCACCAGAAGGGTTTTTGTTAATAAAGAATTTGGTTTAGCTAGTGCCGGTCTTTAAGCAATTCCAGGTTCTACACCACACATTTCCAAAATTAGCTTTCTCATGAGATTTAAATCAGAAGTGGAAGGTATTTGAGAGTCAAGATTCTAATATCAGAGAGAAGTCTGCCTTTGAAGTTCACTCTGCAATAAATATTTATATCCTGGTTAACAGAAACTTAAATTCAGCTAAGACTTTGAAGATATTTTCTAGGAAGTAGGAGATTTCCACACCCTCCTTTACAAAAAAACTTCAGAAACTTCATGTGGCATCCATTTTACTATTGTTTCCCTTTTAAGAAGACTTATATTTAAACTCCTAGAAACCAGGGCAGTCTTGGAATTGGTTCACCGAAATTATTTATTCCACATTTCAAGTTCTGAGAAGAAAAGTAATTTTATTTCTTTTGTAGTAATGGTTGTTGCCTACATTACATGTGGAAAAGTTAATCAAATGTCAGTAATTCAAAACATAAATACCTCTCACTTCCTTAAAGAGAACTATAATTACTAACCCTAATTTCTGTCAATTACTCAGTCTCTTAAATTCTGTAACTTGTTCACCTCAAACCTGAAGTAGATTAAGCCAAATCTTGAAGACATTGGGATGGGGATTAGAAGAAAGATGAAGATTAGTATTAATGACTGAAACTTACTACCCAGTGCAACATATCTGTTACGTATTGCTGAGAAAAACAACAAAGAAAGGCAAACATGAACAGGCTAGGTGTACTGCCAGAACAATTGTTTCATCTTTATCTATCCCTGCCCTGAGCTTGTTATATTAAGCAACTGAGTTTATGTATCTTTTTCCCCACTCTGATGATTAGGAACCTTTCTGGTCCCACTGGAACCTTTCTGATGCATAGAACAGTGTTTGGCATATAGTTGATGCTAATTTAAAGTGTGACAACTAAATGTTTGAAAGAATAGAAATTAAAGACAGTAGCCAAGGGAAAACATGCTTGAGAGGTGGATAAATCCCCTTTTAGGCGGGTCATATTATTTTCACAATTTGTGAAAGTAACATATTCCTCTTTCAGAATTGCCTGAAACCTGAATTCTTAAGACAGCATGTTAATATTTCACTGGGTACGTTGGATCTTCCTTAATGTTTCCTCTGTAGGGGCCCTGGCTGCCTTCGCAGTGGGTTACGTGAAAGTCAACTGGGATCTTCTGGGAGAGCTGGCTCTGGCCATCTTCTCAGTTGTCAATGCAGGCTCTCTATTTCTCATGCATTACACGACCAACATATGGGCGTGCTACACTGGCTATTTGATATTCAAGACTGTCTATATGCTCCTTATCACCATAGCAGTGTAAGTATTACTAAGCATTTCTTCCCACTCCCAAGACGATGCCATGTTCTCTTTTCTGTATTCCTGTAATTCCACTGAGAACTTTGGAAGGATTCTAACCAATGCAATATTAAGTGTTGACTACTTCATATTAAATTAGGCACAGTTAAGCCATCTTTTCACTCAATTGTTTACCCATTGAATATTGATAATATTAGTCAGCAAGGAAAAATGTTTTGTAAGGTCATAAACCAAAGGCATGTTACAGTGTCAGTTACAATTTTTATTTCAAGCAATTTTCCAGTTTGCATAGTATGATGCAATTTGATTTGTGATTAAGTTGAGATTTCATCTCTAATTTCACTTGGTTGCTAGAGCAATTCCAGGCATATACTTTTGTATGAAACAAAATATTCTCAGCCCGTCATAAGAAGTTGGATACTGAGAAAAAAGTAAATGCAAAAATCATAGGAAACTATAAATCCCACGGATTTTTTTAATGATTAAAAGAATTTGGTTCCATATTTAAGTGCAGAGAAAGTTGAGTATAGGAAATATGATTTGGTTTCACTGAAAGAGATAAGAAACATTTGAATTTCAGACACATAAAAGAAGTAGTGCCAAAAGCTTTATGAAGTTTTAGGTTTTAATCTGTGAAAAATGCTTGATAAGTAATTGACAAAACACAGAAATATAAAGACCCTGAGAAAAGGTCATGAAACATAGGAAAAACATAGGAAAGAGGTGAAATTTGTGGCATGCTCTCTCTCTTTTTTTTTTTCATTGAATGGAATCAGGTTAATGTATCAAACTCATGTCTTGAGGTTTTTTTTAATGTATTTTGTGAAGGTAGAATAACATTATTTCTTTTCATTTTAAGAATATTCAGAACCCAAAGCCTTTTACCTTCATTCCAAGGAAGAACTGCAAATATCATATATTTGCCAGCCTTTTAAAATTGTTTTGTAATAAGACTTCAAAATCTATATAATTATTTTTTTAAAAAAAGAAGTTAGTTATAGATTCACTCAGTTATACCACCAGTCATGGTTTGGATTTTCCAAAGAACAATTCCCCTACAAAACTTTAAAACTGCCGATAAAGTCAACAATAAAAAGAAAAACTGTCCAAAAAATTCCTTAGGTTGGATGTTGCTTATTTTCATAAAAAATTCACTGTGAAACAGTGTCTAAGATCAGATAGCCTCTCATATTCTCAAGTTATGAGAACTAGAACATTTAGGTTTGATTTCCAAAAGTATGAAATTGGATAGGAGCAATTTTGCCATATTTCCTTTAACTACATTTTAATTCAGCCTGTAAATATATATATATTTTTTTCTCTGCTCTGCCTGTTTATCTATACTAGAGATTTAGACAAAAAGTTCTGTTAGTAAGACATTTTCTCTTCCGTCTCTGTCTTTTAAAGATAAGAATCCCATGTATGTTCATGTTTTACAAGCTATGATGTGTTGAATGACAGGTTTCAGATCGCTGTTAATCTGAGTGTGGAACGCTATGCCCTGGTGTTTGGAATCAATACCTTCATTGCCCTGGTGATTCAGACCATTATAACTGTAATTGTAGTAGATCAGGGAGGACTGGGGCTTCCAATCAGCATTCAGGTAGGTTGCAATACTTCCACTTACCTATTCATGTAATTGGGGGAGCGTAGAATGAAAGGGCTTTGTTCAGCCTTACCACTGCCAGTATTTAATGTCTTGAATTCCTTGGCTAGGAAATTTTAAAATAAGCCATTCCTTTAATTACCAAATGTAAAATCAAGCAGATTTTGAGCAGTAATCACTATAGGTTAGCATTTGCTTTGGCTCCTAAAGTCCCACCAAGTGACGCTCACCGCCATGCCCCCTTATGTCTCCTCTCCTTCCCATAGTCTAGGACCTAGGTTTACTAAGATGCCAGCGGGGAGGAGTACATGCTTACCGAGTCTACTTCCTTTTTCCCTTGAGCACTGAGAGACTTAAAATTAGACCAGCATCACGTTTTACTTATGGTTCCGAAATAAAGGGGATAAGGCAGGTGAAAAATAACCTGTGTTTATAATCCATTCCTAGAGACACTACATATGCACTATGCTCCAAAAATGGACACATACATCAGTAGGATTTAGTGGTTTTGTTTTTTACCATTAGTGGTATCTGCTAGAATTTAACCCAAGCAACCTTGACTCTAGAGCCCACACTCTTAATTACTGCATTGCTTATCCTTTCACACCCGGTTCTTCTAAAAGGGGAGAAGGAAGTTTTATGCAAATCTAAAAGATCTGCATTAAGATCTTAGGTCTCAGTAACCCCATAATCCAAGTAGATCAATAGCATTGCTGTGTATTATTAAGGACAACCATATTTCATGTGTGTCTAATTCACTCTGTTTTTCTCTAGTTTTTAGTTTATGGAAGTTACTTTGCAGCCATTGCTGGCATTTTCCTAATGAGAAGCATATACATTATCTACTCAGCCACATGCCGAAAGAGAGTACAGAACTCTGTTACTACAAGTCGGAATCAATATAGGCCACACCCAGAGGAACCAAAGAACGTCTAATGAGCAAAGCTCTAACCTCGGTCAACCACTGCAGCCTCTGAGCAAGGACTCTGCTGGTCACACTCACATATATACTGAGTGTCATATATTAACACCCTTCACAGGTCTAGATTCCAACGAACATTTTCAAAACCAGGAAACTTCAGCTTTGGACTAGATGTCTATGTGCCCACCTGACCTGTATGCAGCTGACCAGGGCTATCATCCCAATTCAACAACCCACGTCGGGGAACTCCAGTGAACAGCCATGACTGAAAAATTCTGGTTTTGCTCACTTACAAGGATACGCACATGGTATGCAAACAAACCATGAAAAATCCCCAGTCGTCCTTAAGTTGATGCTCCCCAGCTGTGAACAAAATTACTAACTGAAGTGACCTTGTTCCTTTCTTACATATTTGTTTTATTTTACCAAAATAGGCAACGCAATGGACATTTTTGTCACATGAACCATTGTCCTTCTTCCATTAAATATATTTCTTAAAAACATACAGTTCCCTGGGAAAATTGTAAGACTGGGTCCCATTTGTAAGGACTCCTTTTCTCTCCTGAGAACACAGTATTATTCACAAGCTATTATTTGTTAATATCACCACTTAATTTTTTTTCAAGATGACTTCTCACTTTGTGCTCTGCTGAGCTTTGTTGTTGAAACTCTACCTCAGAAATAGCTTCAGACACTCCTGTGTGGCCACAGAATGACATTCATGCCAATTTCCAGTGGTCCCAGGAGAGGCAATAAACTTTCTCCTGTCATGATTCCTGAAGACGGAAATGGCAACCCACTCCAGTATTCTTGCCTGGAGAATCCCATGGACAGAGGAGCCTGGCAGGCTACAGTCCATGAGGTCACAAAGATTCAGACACAATTGTGTGACTATCACTTATCACTCACTATCTTGACTCCAGAGAGGTGTTTTAATATCATGTCAGTGTGATGTCTGCCTAAAACAGAAAAACCTAAGTAGACATTTTAGGGATTTCTAGAAGTATTTGTAAATAAGAAAATCTAATTTTTAGATGGGAGAAATTGTGCTAAATAAAATAGATGTGTGCAAAAAAAGAGCCTTTCTAATTTTTTGATGAAATGTGCTGAAAAATGTCTGAGTTTGCATATCCTTTTAAACTGCAACAACAGTCCCATTGAACAATCTGCCAGTGGGAAAAAAGAATGCTGATTCAATATTTGTCTTTCCAATAGAATTTTCTCCAAATCTCAAAATTCAGTCACTGGATGAAAAATTAAAATTCAGTCCAAAAATCAACATACTTACTTAGTGGAGAAAGCTAATACATAATTATATCAAAAACAAGGAAAGAATGACCACTGTTGTCCTTCTTGGTTATTGTAGTGAAGATATTAGTCAACACAGTGAGATAAAGAATGAAAAGTCAAAAATTGGAAAGAAGGGGAATTCCCTGGGGGTCTGGTGGTTAGGTCTCTGCACTTTCACTGTCGAGGGCCCAGGTTTGACCCCTGATTTGGGAACTAAGATCCCACAAGCTGTGCAGCATGCCATAAAACAAACAAAAAAAAAATTGAAAAGAAGGAGGAAAGACTGTCACAATTCCGGAGGCTATAGATAGGCATCAAAGAGACTCAAATAAAAACAAATAGTAGTAGAGAAAGTAAGTGTATAGAAATCAAGAGTTTTTGTGATACAACAACCGTTTAGAAGATACATGTGAGTAAAAGGCCACGTTTATAGTAGAATAAAAATAAAATATCTAAGATTATGTTAATCTAACAATTCAATAAGTGTGTAAGACATATAGAATATGCCTGAAAACACTTTTGAAAATTACTTAACAACACCTAAACATATGGAGTCAGCTACCTTGTTCTTGACTAGTAAGAAAATACATATAAAGGCGTTCAGTTCAGTTCAGTGGCTCAGTCGTGTCCAACTTTTTGCGACCCCATGAATCACAGCACCTCAGGCCTCCCTGTGCATCACCAACTCCCGGAGTTCACTCAGACTCATGTCCATCGAGTCCGTGATGCCATCCAGCCATCTCATCCTCGGTCGTCCCCTTCTCCTGCCCTCAATCCCTCCCAGCATCAAAGTCTTTTCCAATGAGTCAACTCTTCACATGAGGTGGCCAAAGTACTGGAGTTTCAGCTTCAGCATCATTCCTTCCAAAGAAATCCCAGGGTTGATCTCCTTCAGAATGGACTGGTTGGATCTCCTTGCAGTCCAAGGGACTCTCCAGAGTCTTCTCCAACACCACAGTTCAAAAGCATCAATTCTTTGGCACTCAGCCTTCTTCACAGTCCAACTCTTATATCCATACATGACCACTGGAAAAACCATAGCCTTGACTAGACGGACCTTAGTCGGCAAAGTAATGTCTCTGCTTTTGAATATTAGGCTTCCTAAATAATTTTATGGTAAATCCTATCCCAGAGGAAAGAAAATACTTTTAACTAAAATAGGTGATTCTAAATTTATTTGAAATTAACAAAGAAGAACCAATAGAATGGTTTTTTAAGTGGAAAACGATTAAATTATTTGCAGAGAATAAAATCTAGCTTTAAAATCTTAATGACAGTAACATAATCAGCATGAAGAGACAGTTGAATTAGTGCCTAATTCATAAGAGAATTTATTATAAAAATAGCATTTCATCCAAGAAGAAATGTGAATATTTAATAATATTGAAATTATTTTCAAAGGTAAAACTAACTTGGACTAGAATAACTATCAATATGTAATGTATATGTATCAATAGGCAAATATGAAAAATGAAACTGCAAAACTACCAGAAGAAAACATGTAAAACTTACTTTATAACTTTAAACATTTCTAAAGTAACAGAAAATCTGGAAGTCATAAAAAAGTGAATCGACAGCATAAAACTAACCTTAGGCATGAAAATAAAGCAGTATAAGCAAAGCCAAAAGACAGCTGATAATCTAGAAGAAATATTCCAACTCATCAAAGCTACTTTTCCTAATTTATATAGAACCAATACGAATTGATAAGAAGTCAAAAACCTGAGGAAAAAATGGGCAAAGAATGTGAACAGGGAATTCAGAGAAAGAAAAATATAAATGATTCAGATACATGAAAAAATGCTTAATTCATAAGAGAAATGCATATTAAAAGTACAATGAAGCTCCATTGTTCACCTCTCAGAGTAGAAAGTAATCTAAATGTGTGATAATCAAATTTGTTCTTTGGAAATGGGTCAATGGCAGTCTTGAAGATTCTTGGTGAGAGTGTACATTATCTTCATGGCTAGGAAGGAAAATTGAGGATTTTCAAAATTACAAATGTGTGTATCTTTCCACCTATAGATTTGTCTGATAGAAATATGTGTTACTGATATACTTGCATGTCTGGGAACTGACTTGTGTAAATGTATTTCATTACAGCAAAGTTTCTAGGCACAAAGGATTGGAAGCTATTTAAGCTTCATTAAAAGGGGGAAAGGAAAGTGTATTATGGGACACCAGTATATTCACTTGTAATAATATTAACTAGATTAAAAAAGGAGGAATATCTTTTCATTGTGATAAAGGACTCTAAATATATTATGACTATTTAGTAAGTAATGATAAATTATTGTTAAGTGAAGAAAAGTCAAATGACAAAATAGTAATGAATGCAATAGCTCATCATTCATGTAAAAGTAAGGAGAAAAATAACTACATTGGCTTATATACACATGCAACTTTTCCGGAAAGATTAAAAAAAGCTGATAATAATCTTTCCCTGCTGTGGGGTAATGGAAACCCAAAGGAGTTGTCGTCTCGTCATGGTTTTTGATGTTTGCACCCTGAAATTAAAATATTAATTTTCCAAAAAGCATTCAACTTCTTGGGAAATAAATTAGCATGGATGAATAAGGAGCTAGAATTCTTCGATTATTTCTATATAACCATTCCAGTGTTTTTACATTTTGGGCAATATGCAAGGTTAACAAAATGTACATTTATTAATCAAAGGAACAAACACACAAGAAAAAATCGAGTATTTTTCCAAGAGAAAATTTTATTTGGTATCTCAATAAAGAGAAAGGTTATTACTTTTTTGAATTGAAACATAGGTTTCCTTGGTAAGATGTAGGATTTTGTGACTGGTAAGTA
Source organism: Ovis aries (assembly GCF_016772045.2). Lineage (NCBI taxonomy): Eukaryota > Metazoa > Chordata > Mammalia > Artiodactyla > Bovidae > Ovis > Ovis aries. The sequence continues at coordinate 24,086 of NW_024599802.1, read as the reverse complement.
TACCTTATGGAGAAAATTTTTTAAATGTTTTGCTTTGTACACGGAATGACTCAGAAACAACAGAAACAGAACTCATAGACAAATAACAGAAATAAGGAGGAAGAAATAGCAAAAGAATAGCCTTTTCTGAGAAGGGGAAAAAAAATGGTTATGGTTCTAACTTGTTTGGTTTGCTCTCTGCCTGTATTTAGGCCTTGATGAAGGTGAAATATGTTGCTCTAGTTGAGAAACTTGTCACAGAAGAGGCACTTTTGGCAGATAAGCAGGGTCACAGGGCCTGTGAGGAAGAGGCACACGGGTAGCAGAAGTGAAAATATCTAAAGCAAGGTGGCAGGTAGCTGGGAGGCCTGGGCCTCAGAGGCCCTGCACGTTCACCGCTGCCAGAGAGAGTCAGGCTGGGGCTGTGTCGTCAAGGAAGGACCACCGGGTCCTGACTGGGGCCAGGGAACAGCTTTGACTCCTGTATGTGTCATTTAGCTTTATTCCATTATCACAACCACAGACTATATCTAAACCTCCCTATTGTCTCGTAAGTGTTCACCAAGGTTTGGCAGGTTGACTTAGGTGAGGAAATGTGTATTGCTCAGAGCAAATCATGACGGCCTCTAGACACACAATTGAAAATTCATGTCCTTTGACAATGACTAAATCAAAGGCAGAAATAATTACTAAATCAAACGATTATTAACTCATTGTCTCAACACAATGAAAGTCAGAAGACAGTAGAAGATAACTGTCAACCGAGAACTGTACCCCAAAGAAACTTCCTTTCATATTTTTTTATCACAGGGAAGAAGGAAATCCCCTGTACTGGACAGCATTCATTTGCAAGTTTACAGATAAGAATTATTTTCTGTCTCTTTCAGTTATCTACAATGTACAGCTCTGTGAAATAGCCCACCTGGCCGTAAAAGGCTAGAATCAGGTCACTGGAATCTAGATAATGTCTCTAGAATCTAGATAATGTCTAGCTCTCCACTGATGCACAAAGGCTTCCCTAAGTATCAATATACCTCATATTCAACAGAAAAGTAAAACAGCAAGATAAAAGCAATAATATTCTAAGCCCACCATTCCATGTTGCTTTACTGCTGCAGAGGCTGGTAAAACATCACCTAGGGTGGGACGGGCTAGTGGGGAGGGGAGTATTCTGCCAGCAATGACTTTGGGCTGGAGGCTATCCTGGGAATCTTTTCTAAATCTACGCTCCTAGGGCTTCAGGACACTGAGCACAACATTCTAAAAAAGTTCTGAATTTGGTTTCTTTGATCACATCAGTTTAGGAGAAATCTTGGTTTATGGTTTTTTTTTTTTTCCCCCTATTTCCAGGAAGAACTAGATCCAAGAATGGAGTTTTGTGTGACTTTACAAAAGAAGCTGGCTTCAGCAGGGTGTATGCTTCAGTGTCCAGACCCTGACATTTTAGCATGTCACAGATGGTGACTCTGGGGCTGTCTCAGAACCTGGGAGGCCACAGGTCCTGGGAGCAGGAGTAGAAATCAGAACTCATCCAGAAGGTAATCAAAAGAGACAGAAATGAGAAAGGGAAACTGCTCCAACCTCCTGTTTTCCTCAACAACAGAGGGGGCAATCGGGTGATTTAACATAGTATTCTGATGCAATTTCAGGGAGGTTTGTATTTGAGCAGTCAAACTGCCCAGCTTCCCATCTCCATGTACTGCATGACTTGGGGAAACTTGTCTGCACCTCAGTTTTCTCACTTACAAAATGGGAACAAGAATGGTGTTAGGTTGTAAGAGTGTTGTGAGGATTAAATGGGTTAAGACATACATGTCACTTACCCAGAGACCTCAGGACACAGGGCAGGGTAAGTCTTGGCTAGTATTACTGTTAATAATTATTTTTCTAAACGTGAGATGTTCAGGTATATATGTTTCCTTGAGTTGCCCGAGTTTTGATTCAAAGATCACATTGTTAGCATTTTTCTAAGTAGAAATTTCAAGTATCTGAGGATACTAAGTAATTACCTAGCAGAGCAGTAGCTTGGGTTTTGGAAACTACGGTTACTGAACCATAGGAAAAGTAAAGGTCTCAAGACCTTTTCGAAAAAAACTTTTCAAAAAGAGACAGTCTGTATGAGGTTGAAAATACTGAATTCTCCTGGAGGAGGTCCCTTCAGAAGTAAAACCTTTTATGTACTATTAATTAATGGAGCGGGCTTCCCTGGTGGCTCAGTGGTGAAGAATCTGCCTCCCAATGCAGGAAATGAGTATTTGATCCCTGGGTTAGGAAGATCCCCTGGAGAAGGAAATAGCAACCCACTCCAGTATTCTCACCTGGAAAATCCCATGGACAGAGGAGTCTGGCAGGCTTCAGTCTATGGGGTCACAAAGAGTTGGACATGACTGAGCATCTAAACAACAGCAACAATTAATGAAGTGCTTGATATGAACCAGGCATTGTTTCAGTCCTGCATTAATTAGAAGGCTTTAAAAAAAAAAAAAAAAAAAACCCTCCATTTTCTGCAGAGAAATAGAAATTAAACAGTCTTTTTTCTTCCTTTAGCATGTGCTTCTGCTCCATCTGGACCAAATTAAATCTTGGCCCAGATTAGAACATCATATGATAGTTTTATCTGAATGGATGAGGAGTTTTCCCTGCTTTAACACTAGGAGTAAATTTAAGAAATTTATTTTATTTGACTGTGTATGAAATTCAACTGAATCCTTAAATTTCTATTTCCAGGTATGCAATATTGATAGACCCTACCCTCAACCCCTGATCTATAACTTTATAGTCAGAGTTTATTTCTAGGGACAAGTACAGAAAAATGGTAGGTTATGCAATGTTCGTCGCAGCACTGTTTACAATAGCCAGGACATGGAAGCAACCTAGATGTCCATCGACAAATGAATGGATAAAGAAGTTGTGGTACATTTATACAATGAAATATTACTTAGCCCAAACAGGAACAAATTTGAGCCAGTGGTAGTGAGGTGGATGAACTTAGAGCCTCTTATACAGAGAAGAGTTCGTCAGAAAGACTGGTTGGATGGCATCACCTACTTGAAGGACAGGGAGGCCTGGCATGCTGCAGTCCATGGGGTCGCAGAGAGTCGGACAGGACTGAGCGACTGAACAACAAGTCAGAAAGAGAAAAACAAGTATCTTAGTGCATATATGTGGAATCTAGAAAAATGTGTATTAATTTATGCATCTTTATACATATATGCGGAATCTAGAGAAATGGTACTGATGAACTTAGTAGAGAAAGACCTGTGGGCACAGTGGGGAAGGTATGGAGAAAGCAGCACGGACCGATATACGCTATCATATGTAAAAGAGATGGTGGCAAGTTGCTAAATAACACAGGGAACCCAGCATTTAGTGTTATGACCTAAAGGGCTGGGAAGGAAGGCAGGAGGGAGGCTTTGAGGTAAGGTACTGTGATCGGGTTTATCTCCCAGGATGATCTAGAAAAGACAAGGGATGAATCTTGAAGGGCAAGGGAAGGTTAAAATCGCCCAAAGCAAATTCTTAAATGTATCCATGAGGATATACATCCCATGTTCTGTTCCCTTCTGTGCTCTTTCTCTCAGTCACGTCCTACTCCTTGCCAACTCACGGACTGTAGCCCACCAGGCTTCTCTGTCCATGGGATTTTTTTTCAGGCAAGAGTACTGGAGCAAGTTGCCATTTCCTTCTCCAGGGGATCTTCCTGACCCAGGGATCAAACCTGCGTCTCCTGTATCTCCCGCCTTGGCAAGTGGATTCTTTACCACCGCGCCACCAGGGAAGCCTTGTTCCCTTCTACTTTGCACAAACTAGAATCTTGGGTAACATTGTTGTTCCTCTTTGCTTTCTCCATGAATGTCATTTCTTTTCCAGATCTTTCAAAATGATTACAGCTGATTCTAAGAGTTTCACATCTGAGGATTCAATCAACCTCAGAGCAAAAATATTCAAAGAAAAAATTCCAAAGTTTCCAAAAAGCAAAACTTGAGTTCGCCACTTCTTGGCAACTATTTACATAACATTTACATTATTTTAGATATATAGGTACTCTAAAGATGATTTAAAGCACACAAGAGGGTGTATATAGGTTATAAACAAAAACTATGCCATTTTATATAAGGACTTGAGCATCTGTGGCTTTTGGTATCCGAGGGAGTCCTGAAACCAATCCCCTCCAGATGGCTGTATGAGGACGACTGACCTGACCTACAAATGTCTATGGGCTTCAGGGTCATTAAATAAAATCCGCAGTGCTGGCTAGCAAACATCTAGCCCTGAGCTACACCCACATACAGACAGAAGGGTGTTGGCCTGGAGCCAGCGCATACATCTTAAAGGCGGTGGTTCAAGAACAGGTTGAAAGAGATATAGCAGGAAAAATGGAACAGCACACTGATTATTGATTGCAATGAAAGGAGACAGATGTCTACATTTTATTTTATTTTTTTATTATTTTCTTTTTTTTTTAGTTTTTTAATTTTAAAATCTTTAATTCTTACATGCGTTCCCAAACATGAAGATGTCTACATTTTAATCCTAAAAGACCAAAACACTCTTGAGAGCCTGGAAAGGGAAACTTTATCAAAGAAAATAATAGAGGAAATAATGTAACCAACCTTCAAGATGGGAATTAATAAAATGTCTTGGGGAAAAAGGACAAGCATGCTGACTTTTTAAAAACCAACCCAATTAAGTGTTCCAGAAAGAAAACTGTGACTTTAAAGAAGCTTTCTGGCATAAGATTTAAATACAAAGCCTGTGAAATAGTAAGAATGTGATGGTTCTTCTGGTCACTAACAAAACTAGGTGCTTACTTCACTCTGTATAACAAGCTCTAGGTTCTTCGTATATTGATGCATGTATAGGAAACTTAGAAAAATAGTACTGATGAACCTATTTGCAGGGAAGGAATGGAGACGCGCTTGTAAAGAACTGACTTGTGGACACAGTGGGGGAAGGAGAGTGGAATGAATGGAGATAGTAACATTGACATATATACACTCTCATGTGTAAAATGATAGCTAGTGGGAAGTTGCTATATAAGCCAGGGAGCCCAGCCTGGTGTTCTGTGAAGACCTGGAGGGGTGGGGTGGGGGGGGAGGCAGGCTCAAGAGGGAGAGGATATATATATAAAATTATGGCTGGTTCATGTTGTATGGCAGAAACCAACACAATACTGGAAAGCAATTTTCCTCCAATTAAATATATACATACATATATATTTATATATATATATATGTATGTATATACAGGCTTCTCTGGTAGCTCAGCTGGTGAATAATCTGCTTGCAATGTGGGAGACCTGGATTTGATCGCTGGGTTGGAAAAATCCCCCGGAGAAGGGAATGGCTACCCACTCCAGTATTTTGGCCTGGAGAATTTCATAAACTGTATAGTACATGGGGTCACAAAGAGTCAGACATGATTGATCAACTTTCACTTTCATATATATATATAAACTAGGTGCTGAGAAAAATCCAAAAACTTAAACTCTTCAAGAAGTTGCTGATATAATAACAGTGATTTATTTTTAATACAAGGGCAATGCAAAGGTGGAGATTTCGTTAATCTGTGATAATGAAACACTGACGTGGTCCTTCCTGTTTGCTAAGGGTGGTGGCTTGCCATGGCATGCTTTATTGCTCAGTAAAGACTTGTGGCAGGTGTTACCCCGTCTGCCTTATAGATGGGAACTCTGAGATTATGACTGTTTGTGGCTGCCCTTTGTGTTCCAAAAGGAACACAGTACAGAACTCCACATGCACCTTGTTAATTCCGGGTTTTCTTTTGGCTAACACTCCCTGTTTGGGTAAAGCCTTCTTTTCCTTTCAAGATCACAAAGGTAAACCCAGACGATCTTGGTTTATCTGCTGGAAGGCGCTGCTGATGAAAGACATCTTTCCTGTTTTTGCTTCAGACGTCGGTTTCAACAAATGAAACCTCTCACTTGATCTTAATAGGATAAAATATAGTACATAAAATTATTCATTCCAGAGAGAAGAAAAAAACTTATATCAGAATAGCAAAATAACAATTTGTATGAATTCTTATTTCTACTCCTCATGAGTTAAAGAGTCATTTAAACATCATCGACCTTGTGATTTTCCATAGGTTGGAGAGGGTGTGCAAAATTATAAGCCATTAGGTGCAATAATAAAGGCAAAACATCTTTGTGACAACCTCCAAAACTCTTGTTAGCGGCATCAGCAGTAGACTGGAACAGGTCCTGGGGGATAGAAAAAGAAAAGGTCTTCCCCCTTTTTGTGTCCCGATATCTCATGGACACAACCATAAGTCTTGGTATACCTGCTCCTTACCTTTCACCCAAACTTTCAATCTAGGAACCTTTCCAGATGGGAAAGTAAGCATCTTATCACTAAAAGGCTGACAGCTAGTAGATGTCACCAGCATTAAGTCATAAAGGATTGCTTTGGCAGAAGGAACAGCTTTAGGGGATGGGGTGCTTAAACTATTCAAAGAAGAGCTTCTGTAAATGTGCTCTGAATTGATTTCAAGAACTCATCCTCCACTTCTTATCAATTAGGATGGTACATGACCATTTAACGATACTTATTTGAGAAGATGATCTTAAGTCAAATACCACACAGGTTCAATCTTTGGGAGTAGCCTGTAAGAACAAAGGAAGTAAACAAGCTTGTGGGTTAACCTGAAAGGAATGAGGAAAAGAAATGAGATGATAATCACGTCCTAACCCAGTAGGTAGGGAAAGAAGAAGAAGAAGAAGAAGAAGAGCTTAGGCTTTGCATCCTTACAGAACTGGATTCTAAACTCCATGACCCTGGGCGAGCTTCATTATCTATCTCTGAATTTCTGCTTTCTCATCCACGCGGTGGAGATAATATCTACTTTGCAACCTTTTCAAAGGATTAGAAACAAAGCATGGAAAAGAAGTGCTATTAATATCTGCCGAAATAGAAATATAGTAAAAAAAAAATGGCAGCTACCAGCAATGTTACTTTCAGGAGCTTGTTGTAAGGATTTTTTGTTTGTTTTTGTGTTTTTGTCTGCACCAGGCGGCTTGCAGGTTCTTACCTCTCTGATCAGGGATTGAACCCTGACCGACAGCAGTGAAAGCACCGAGTCCTAACCACTGGACCACCAAGAAACTCCCAGAATTTGATTTGTTTCTTTTTTTAACTAACTTATTTATTTTTGGTTGTGTTGTATCTTCATTGCTGTGTGTGGGTCTCACTGAGGTGGCTTCTCTTGTGGCGGAGCACTGGCTCCAGATCTTGGACTGGGTGGTTGTGGTACACAGGCTTCTTTGCCCTGTGGCATGTGGTACACAGGCTTCTTTGCCCTGTGGCATGTGGAATCTTCACAGATCAGGGATTAGATCCATGTGCCCTGCACTGGCAGATGGAATCTTACCCACTGGACTACCAAGGAAGTCCCAGAAATGATTTGGTTTTGCTGAAGAGTTGCATACTTGGAGGACAAGCTAAACACTCAGAATCTCAGGAAATGTGGCCAGACAGGAACAACCAGACTGAACGAGGTTGCTAGAAACCATATTTATAGGCAGTTATTAAAGTTAAGGAGGCAGGAGCTTCCCTGATGACTCAGTAGTTAAAAAACCCACCTGCCAATGCAGGAGACATGGGTTCAATCCCTGATCCAGGAAGGCCCCACGTGCTATGGAGCAACTGAGCCCATGTACCACATATTGAACCTGTGCCCTGGATCCTGGGAACCACAACTCCTAAATCCCTCTCACCCCGGAGCTGATGCACCACAACAAGAGAAGGACCCCCAGTGAGAAATCTGCACGCTGCGACTAAGAGCACCCCTCACTTGCCACAACTAGAGAAAAGCCCACGCAACAACGAAGACCCAACACAGCCAGAAATAAACAAATAAACTTTAAAATTACTTTTAAAAAGACCCAACACAGCAAATAAACAAAAGTATTTTTAAAAAATTAAAGGGACTTCCCTGGTGGTTCAGTGGTAAAGACTCTGCCTGCCAATGCAGGTGTTGCAAGAGATGCAGGTTCAATCCCTGGAACAGGAAGATGCCCTGGAGTAGGAAATGGCAACCCACTCCAGTATTCTCGGCTGAAAACTCCTGTGAACAAAGGAGCCTGGCAGACTATAGTCCATGGGCTTGCAAAGAGTCAGAGGCAACTGAGCAACTGAACAACAACAAAATTAAAATTAAAGGGGTGTTAGAAGAAGACCGGTTCAGTTTCACTGCCAGGGACTTCCAGGAGGCGTGAGGGAGGTAGAAGTCTTCTGTGGGCTGACGAATGTCAGGTATTCGTATGCCTGTCTCTTTTCGACAGTGAAGCCGTCTCTTCACTTCGTGCAGCACTAACCCAGGACAGCATGGAGGGCTGACTCTCAGGTGGTCCCTTTCTGGGAAAGCCGTCTGGGCAGGGGCTCCAGAGTGGGCCTCAGCTTGGGGATGGGGCACATCAGAAACAGAAAAATCACAGAATAGAAGCCGAAAATTGCACATAGGAAATTCTAGTACCTCCTCTTGGTAGGGCATGCCAAGAGCTTCGTGAGAGACGGGGAAAGCCCTAAGTAAGGTGTAATAAATTCACCTCCCACCTTTGTGAATGTCACTGTGGTATATACCTCAGGAGGTTGCCTTTGGGAGACCTAGACCAATGGAGAGGGTGAAATGCAGGGTCCCTTGGGCTGCTGCTATGAACTGCGACCACTCTCCATCAGTAAGAACAGTGCTTTGTGAGCATGCAGACTCTTGGGCTTCGAACCTGACCTATCCAGTCAGAAGCTGGAGAGATGAGACCAGGACATTCATATTTTCCCCAAGTTCCCCTTGTGAATATAACCCTAAAAGTTACTCATTACAGTCTTGGTAAATCGCCTGCGTGTGCATGTGAACAAATCAAAGGATAAGGTCGGCATGTAAATACGTCAGCTGGGACAGCCACCCACACATGGGAATAAAGGTGGAGCTGGACAAGTGCCCACAGCTGAGCATTTGAGAGGCAGGATTCCAGATTCAAAAGCCTCACCGACAGATCTCGTAGTTGAGGTTGAAGGTCGAGGCCAATAAAATTGCTTCTTCCCAAGGCATCCTCTGATGATTGCTGAAAACCTCAGTTCTCTGCAGTCCTGGACTCCAGCCTCTCCACCCGTCCTCCCAAGAACAAAGGTCTCCACTTGTTCTGAGCAGATGATCTGCCTGTCACTTACCCCTGGCAGAAGCACCTGCTTTGAGCACAGTGGACGTGAAGAAAGAACCTCCCCAGAAGTCAACAACAAACCCCCACCTCTCCCTTGACCACTACTCATTGTTTTCATCTGCCAAGACCGGTATCTAGACCACAAACACCCACACACTCATGCAGGCAAGTAAACAGTTGCTAGTTATAAAGGGGAAGAAGGAAAAGCTGGAACCAAGACAATATTGAGCAGTAACTTCATGCCAGATTCTGTGTTGGGTTCCTTACATGCACAGATATCATTTAACTTTCACAGCCTTAGTCTAAAGTCTGTATTATGCTCCCTAATTCAAAAAAATGAGGCAATTGGGGCTCTGTAGATTTTCCATTCATTAAAAAAATATTTATTAAGCCAATACTCCACCAGATCCTTTTCTAGACACTGGGGATAGACTTGCAATCAACAATAACACACTTACTTCACGATGGCATGGAGCTCACAGACTAAGGGAGAACTCAGCTCCTTATACAATAGACACAATAATGAATGTAAAATCACAGACTAAAAAATTGGCCCTGTAAAAATCCCAGTCTTTCCACACAGGTGTGATCAAAACATTTACAGGCAAGGGAGTTTAGGGCGTTGGTATGATTATTACATAAATAAGAAGGGAAAGAAAGAAAGGAGAAGCCTGGGAGATTGGAGGGAGAACAGAGGTATCTTGAAGAAGTGTCCAGTGGAAGTTGTTTTGTTCGGTCGCTCAGTCATGTCCGACTCTGCAATTTAATAGACTGCAGCACACCAGTCTTCCCTGTCCATCGCCAACGCCCGGAGCTTACTCAAACTCATGTCCATCTAGTTGGTGATGCCATCCAACCATCTCATCCTCTGTCGTCCCCTTCTCCTCCTGCCCTCAATCTTTCCCAGCATCAGGATCTTTTCTAATGAGTTGGCACTTCACATCAGGTGGCCAAAGTATTGGCGCTTCAGCTTCGGCATTAGTCCTTCCAATGAATAGTCAGGGTTGATTTCCTTTAAGATTAACTGGTTTGATCTTGCTGTCCAAGGCACTCTCAAGAGTCTTCTCCGACACCAGTGGGAGTAGTTCATCCTGTAATAAGCAAGAAGAGATGGCTGTAGTCAGTCAGATGACTGAATTCCTTATTAGAGGGGGAATAGGGTATGGTCTTGAGAGTGGATGACGGAGGTGGAATGCAAAAAAAAAAAAAAAAAAAAAAAGGTCTTTAGAACTAAAGAAGTTTGGAGAACCAGAAAGACAAGATGCCTTTCATGTGGCTGTTGAAGAACTTGCAAGATAATAGCAGGACTTGGGATGACGAGTTGATGCCAAAGAGGTTGATGACCAAGGAAAAGAGGTCAGGAAGTCAACAAATACCAGAAACTAGGAGGAGGTGGTCAAGTTAAATGAGTTTCGAGAAAATGAACCTGTTAATGTTCTCCCAAGGAGTTGGGGATAGTTGTCTGGACACAACAGTAAGAAGCAAGATTTTGAATTCAGAAGCTTTTAACCCCATGAAAGAATCCATTCAGCTGATATATTGGAGTTTCTGATCTTATTTTAGATCTGCAGAAAGTGAACATTCTGTGGTTGACTCCCTTCTTTTACTCCATTGTCCTCCTTTTGTCATCCACTCTGGGCTTTCTTTTGTTCATTGATCTTTGTGCCAGTACCATACTGTCTTGATGACTGTGGCTTTGAAGTCAGGCAAGTTGATTCCTCCATTCTTCTTCTCAAGATTGCTTTGGCTATTCGAGGTCCATTCCTAGTTCTGTGACTGGTAGCTCCTCTCACCAGTGTCCTCTTTGATTTCTTGCTATTCGTGTATAGGAATGCAAGGGATTTTCTGTGAAGTGGTGGATCATGTCATCTGCAAACAGTGACTTCTTCACAGAAAAGATACAAAGTGGACTACGCAGACCATAGGCTTTTTATTACCTTCTATTCAGTTTTTATCATCACATCGAGATAATCATATGGATATTGAAGAATCCTTGCATCCCTGTCCAATAAAATGCCCTCCTACACTAGGCCCTTACAAAATAGAGCCCTATTTTGTGCAGCACTGTTTATGGAGGCTTAGAGGATGAGATGGATGGGGAGATTATACCCTACAGTAGGCAATCCTCATCTGGTGGACTTGGGGACTAACATGTATCATCATGTAAGTCACCAGTTACCAGCATGGGGGCTGGTGCATTCCATGTCTTCCCAATGACCCTTTTAGCCTTGCCACCAGGTCACCCCCCTCCTTTCTGAGGCCACCACTGCAAGGGTTGATTTTGGGGTCCTGTCATTTTTTTGGTTGCAGCTGGCCAATCCAGCTCTCCTCTCTCAAGAATAATATCAGTTAACATACGTTAAAAGCACAAAACCACACCTAGAGAATGATGAAGCTAGTATTTGAATTCAAGAACCTGAAAAATCCTGGCAGCATAATTGGTCTCCTTATTAACTGGGCAAAATAACTTCTGTCTCCCTTCCTCCTGAAGATCACCTGCCTTCATTTCTCCTTGATCCTAGCACATTTTCCAATTCACCACCACCATCTCTTTGAGGTGACTCTGGTCCTCTCCACTCACGTTCTTTTTCTGGGGAGTACCATGTTTCATGATAAGCATTATTTCATGATAAGTATTATTACCCTCTTTTTAAAGTGAGATTAGATTGTCACTAGCAAGTTAGTGTGAAAGTACATATCCACATACTTTCATCTCTCAGGTACATAGGATTACTCTAGCTGATAATAGAGGCCAGGTATTTAACATGTGAGTTATTTGACACATCGAATCTATTTTCAGGCTTTCTTTTAATTTGAAGCCCTCCCAACCCCCGCCCACTGCCCATACCCTATAACTTCATTTAGCATGGGAAGAGAGGGAGGGGCATTGTGATTCAAGGAGAAAAGAGAAAATCCTCAGAGGCTTAGGCATGGCTGGTGGGGAAGGTGGACCTTATCACTGTAAGTCAATTAACCTCAGAAAAAACTTTGAAAGATCCTGGGCTTCTTTGTTGGGAACTCAACCTCACCCTTTACCACCACCACCACCTTCCAGGGCCCCCTCCCTCCTGCAAGGTAAAAGTCTGCGAAGGTGTTTGCCTGGATTCATTTCCCATTATGGTTGCAGATCAATGTGTCATTCAGAGGCATTCCTGTGACGTTTGGAGAGGGGAAGTTTTTACAGTGGCCAGTTTTCTCCAAGGCAATTAATTATCTTCTCTCTCTCTGTTTTTTTAGAAAGCTATTGGGTTGGCAAAAAAAGTTTGTTCAGGTTTTCCCGAAACATCTTACAAAAACCTAGATGAACTGTTTGGCCAACCAGCCATGAAATTGAAAGATGCTTGCTCCTTGGAAGAAAAGTTATGACCAACCTAGACAGCATATTAAAAAGCAGAGACATCACTTTGCCAACAGGGGGCTTCCACGGTGGCTCAAATGGTAAAGCATCTGCCTGCAATGTGGGAGACCTAGGTTTGATCCCTGGGTTGGGAAGATCCCCTGGGGAAGGAAATGGCAACCCACTCCAGTACTCTTGCCTGAAAAATTCCATGGACAGGGGAGCCTGGTAGGCTATAGTCCATGGAGTCACAAAGAGTCAGACACGACTGAGCAGCTTTACACTTACACTCACTCACTACTTTGCCAACAAAGGTCCCTCTAGTCAAAGCTAGGGTTTTTCCAGTAGTCATGCATGATGGGAGAGTTGGTCTAAAAAGAAAGCTGAGCACTGAAGAATTAATGCTTTTGAACTGTGGTGTTGGAGAAGACTCTTGAGAGTCCCTTGGACTGCAAGGAGATCCAACCAGTCCATCCTGAAGGAGATCAGTCCTGAATGTTCATTGAAAAGACTGCTGCTGAAGCTGAAACTCCAATCCTTCAGCCACCTGATGAGAAGAGCTGACTCACTGGAAAAGACCCTGATGCTGGAAAAGATTGAAGGCAAGAGGAGAAGCGGACAACAGAGGTTGGATGGCATCACCAACTCAATGGGCATGAGTTTGAGTAAACTCTGGGAGTTGGTGATGAACAGGGAGGCCCGGCGTGCTGCAGTCCATGAGGTCACAAAGAGTCGGACATGACTGAGTGACTGAACTGAACCGATACATTCAAAGAATCTGCCTGCAAGGTAGGAGACCTGGGTTCAATTCCTGGGTAGGAAGTTCCCCTGGAGAAGGAAATGGCAACCCACTCCAGTATTCTTGCCTGGGGAATCCCATGAACAGAGGAGCCTGGCAGGCTACAGCCCATGGAGTTGCAAGAGATGGACACAACTTAGTGACTGAACCGCGATACATTCGTTAAAACTTTTGGTGCAGATTTTCTTGAACACATTATCTAATAAGGAAACCCATTAAGTCACAATGGGGTTCTTATCTTTTACAATTTTATTTTCTACTTGTTAATCTCTGCTTTTAATTATTTCCTTTCGTCAGTTTCCCTGATTGTATCTTGTTGTTTTTCTTTTTTTAATTTAATTTTATTTTTTTTTAGGTTAATTTTTTTTTAAAGTTTTTATTTTTAAATTTTAAAATCTTTAATTCTTACATGCATTCCCAAACATGAACCCCCGCTCCCACCTCCTAATTTTGGTGAGGTAACACTGGTTTATAATGTTATGTCTTAATTGCATAAAACCCAATGCAGACTGCCTTCTCAAAGAGGCCTTTCCGTAAACATAAATACCCATTACCTTAACAATATTTAAATTCAAACTTCTTGAAGTCTATAAAAATATTCTCTAACATAAGCAGAGTAAATAAAAATAAAAATCACATTAAACTTAAATAATTACTGCACAGTGTCAGATAGTGTATTTTTAATGCCCGAAATACGAGTGGAAATGTTCGTATAAATTCCAAGAGTGTTCATATTATCTAGGTCCTATTAGAACTATTTCATAAGGCACTCCAGTTTTTACCATCTAAGCATATTTAACATTTAATAGTCTTATATGCTAACAATATTGTCCTATTGTTCTGTTTCTCTGGAGAACTCTAACTGATACAATAATGAATCTTATATACTTGCATACAATTAATTAATTTATCCAGAAATAGATTAGTGAACGTCTACTTAGTACCAGCAATATAACAGAGAGCAAGATGGATAAAATCCCTTCTGTAAACAAGGATTTACTATCACAGGGAACAATACTCAGTATTTTATAATAACCTACAATGGAAAAGAATCTGAAAAATATATATATTATATAGATGTGTGTGTATATATATATATACATATATATATAGGGCTTCCCATGTGGCACTAGTGGGAAAGAACCCGACTGCCAGTGCGGGAGACCTAAGAGATGCAGGTTTGATCCCTGGATCAGGAAGATTCCCTGGAGGAGGGCACATAGCAACCCACTCCAGTATTTTTGCCTGGAAAATCCCCATGGACAGAGGAGCCTGGCAGGCTACAGTCCGTGGGGTCGCAAAGAGACAGACACGACTGATGTAATTTAGCATGCACGCACGCATATATGTATAAACTGAATCACTTTGCTGTATACCTGAAATTATTAATAAACAATATTGTAAACCAATTACACTTAGATTTTAAAAATCTCTCCTGGGGACTTCCTTGGTGGCCCAGTGGTTAAGACTCAACCTTCCAGTGCAGGGGTCATGGGTCTGATCCCTGGTCAATGACTAATATCCCACATGCCTTGAGGCCAAAAAACCAAAACATAAAAAAGAAGCAATATTGTAATAATTCAATAAAAACTTTGAAGATGGGCCACATCAAAAAATAAGTAAATACATAAAAAAGTAAATAAGCAATCCCTTCCATTATGGCTCTTCTTTTTAGAAAGTGAAAGTGAAGCCACTCTGTTGTGTCCGACTCTTTTCGGCCACATGGACTATGGCCTATTAGGCTCCTCCATCCGTGGGATTTTCCAGGCAAGAGTACTGGAATGGATTGCCATTTCCTTCTCCAGGGGATTTTCCCAACCCAGGGATTGAACCCGGATCTCCTGCATTGTAGGCAGACATTTTACCATCTGAGCCACCAGGGAAACCGTCTATTTTAGAGGGAAGAAACAAATATAAGTGATTAAGCATATTAATATATAGCAGGTGGTAACAAAGCAAGGCAGGGAAACAGAAAATGATACCAGAAGGGCCGTGTTGAACAGAGTGGGTCTGAGAAGTCCTCTCTGATAAAGAGCGTTCCAGCACAATCTGTACCAAATGATGGGGCATGGCCTGCAGGTAACCGGAGGAAAAATGCTCCAACAGGTGGAACTGAAGGTCCACCGCCCCGCATGGGGCTGTGTGTGCCCAGTCTGGGTGTATCACTGCATGCAGTCCTGTAGTGTTTGATCCATGTGAAAGAGTCAATTCCTAGGCAAGTTAGTCCAGGGTCCCTGACGAGGAGAAACGGGCCTGGGGCTCTCAAGGAGGAGATAGGGGTCTGAAATTCTCAAGGAGGAGGAAAGGACAAACATCTTTTTTTTTTCTCTACATTCAGATACGACTTAGCGACTAAACCACCACCACCACATTCCTTAGTCTTAGTCACATAAAACGGTTTTTTCTTTAAACCCAGAACTGATGATTACACAACAAAAACTCAGTTTAAACTCTGGATTATATAACAACAATGTATCCTGCTTGAGGACAGTTTCTCCTTCCTGAAAACCTTCTGATTAATCCTGATAGGGTCTGGTAGGATTTTTCTATTGTTAAATTCTAATCTTGTTACCCTAAAATGTAAATTGTGGGAGTGGATCTGGTAAAATTTTGACAACCTTGAGGCATTCTTTTGATTTATTGTAATAACTAATTTTAAAAGTACATAACTTCCCTGCTAACACTAGCAAGGGGGGCACTCTCTGTCCTCCCTCTCCTGATGTCTACGTCAGAGGCTTTCTCTGTCCCTTTTAATACTTTAATAAAACTCTGCTACACAAAAGCTCATTGGAAGGACTGATGTTGAAGCTGAAACTCCAATACTTTGGCCAACTTATACGAAGAGCTGACTCATTTGAAAAGACCCTGTTGCTGGGAAAGATCGAAGGCGGGAGAAGAAGGGGACGACAGAGGATGAGATGGTTGGATGGCATCACTGACTCAATGGACAGGAGTTTGAGTACACGGCAGTTGGTGATGGACAGGGAGGGCTGGCGTGCTGCAGTTCTTGGAGTCGCAAAGAGTCGGACACAACTGAGCAACTGAACTGAACTGACACAAAAGCCCTTGAGTGATCAAGCCTGGTCCCTGGTCCTGAAGTTAAATCTTCTTCAGAGATCATGAATCCGACACCATAAGCTATCACCGTAAGCTATCACATGGAACATGCCCTGCGTTGTAGTCAAGGAAGAGATCCTCTCACTGTCCAGCCATCATTTTACTTTCTGGTCTCTGATTCTTTACAGGAAAGATGAAGGATTAGGACCAGATCCTTGTCTCCTGTCCAAAATACCCATAGTCGTCCTTCACTCTACATCCTCCTCCCAGTGGTTCTCAGTGGACAAATAAAGGCCCTGAGGAAGGTTCCAGTAAAGCATCCTGCATAACTTAATCCAATGTCTTCCAACGTACTTGGTCTTGAAACCTTAGCTCCATTATTAATTGAGCTTTGGTTCATTGAAAACACCCTTAGAAACATGAGCCTCAAAGAGCTAATTCATCTTTCAATTCTAAAGTTGCCTGAATTAAATATCATATGATATCGCTTATACGTGGAATCTTGAAAAAATTGTACAAATGAACTTATTTACAAAACAGAAAAGAGTCATAGACATAGAGAACAAACTTAACGGTTACCGGGGGAAAAGGAATTGGGAGGGATGAGTCAGGAGATTGGGACTGACATATACATACTACTATATGTGAACTAGATAACTAACAAGAACATACTGTATAGCACAGGGAACTCAACTCACTACTCTGTAATGAGTAGAGTTGGGGAAAAAATCTTAAAAAGAGTGGATATATGTATAACTGTTTCACTTTGCTGTACAAACACAACACTGCAAATCAATTTAAATTTTTTTTAATTTAAATAAATTTGTCTGAAAAATGGGACATATTAAAAAGCACAGACGTTACTTTGCCGACTGATGCTTTTGAGCTGTGGTGTTGGAGAAGACTCTTGAGAGTCCCTTGGACTGCAAGGAGATCAAACCAGTCAATCCTAAAGGAACTCAGTCCTGAATATTTCTTGGAAGGACTGATGCTGAAGCTGAAACTCCAATACTTTGGCCACCTGATGAGAAGAACTGACTCATTTGAAAAGGCACTGAGGCTGGGAAAAATTGAAGGCAAGAAAAGGGGACGACAGAGGATGAGGTGGTTGGATGGCATCACCGACTCTATGGGACATGAGTTCGGGCAGTTGGTGATGGACAGTAAAGCCTGGCATGCTGCAGTCCATGGGGTCGCAAAGAATCGGACACGACTGAGTGAATGAACTGAACTGAACAGAATGGAACATAAAATCTTGCACACATATGCCCAGAGCTCCGGTTCTATGACTTTAAACAGGAGTGCAGCTTTTACGCTTATTTTTAGCATCAGAATCTTTCTTATACATACATTCCAATGTGAAACATCAGTAAACAAAACAGATAAAATCAAAGATGCCTGGGCTGCAGCGTAGTTCAGACTAGATGGAAATCAGTAGGCTCAATTCAGTGTGTGTGCTGTGGTGATACCGCCCTCTAGTGTCTAATCTTCAAAGAAAGTAAAGCTTACTACAGAAGACTTTTTTGCAGCTTTCAGCCTAAGAGTTGACCAAGTCGGCTATTTGCTAAGCAGTGACTCTCCAAGTGAGGTCTCCAATAAGCAGCATCAGCATCACCTGGGGACTTGTTAGAAATTAAAATTTTCCGTATGAACCTGTATCTCCCTCCCCAAGACCCACTGAATCAGTTCATGGGGGAAAAACCCAAAACTCAGTGCTTAAACACACCCTCCTGATGAGAAGTAAAATCACAATCCAGCCTGGGTTAAATTTTTTTAAAAAATTTATCACCCCACCTCCAGGTGGAGCAGAAATTTTTTAAACCATATTGCCTTCAATTAAGGAAAAAATGAACTTGGGAACAGTCTGTCAAAAACCCAAAAGTTCATAAAGAGAAGAGATTCTGTACTTCGCATTTGGTAAGCAGTTTTCATCCATCCCAACAGGATGTTACATCCATTCCAACAAACCACTGGAGCCAAATTGGTGTAGCATTGCCATGAATAACAAAAGAACATTCTAGAATGGACCTAATCGATCCATTATAAACACCCATTCTAAAAAAAAAAAAAAACCCCACAGGCTTTGCACTTTGAAGTAGTGGTGAAAACTGTATAAAGCTGACCTA
The DNA here is from genome assembly GCF_016772045.2 of Ovis aries. Taxonomy (NCBI): domain Eukaryota; kingdom Metazoa; phylum Chordata; class Mammalia; order Artiodactyla; family Bovidae; genus Ovis; species Ovis aries. The sequence continues at coordinate 5,613 of NW_024599802.1, read as the reverse complement.
TGATAAGATGAACAGAGGATGATATTTCTAGCATAAGTTTTGTTTTTTTCTGGCCAGCCATCATGAATTTATACAGTGTGCATGATCGGGGAACCAGATAAATGTGCATGAATGAATTAAATCAATTTCACTGCAAGAAAAATAAATGGCTTTCTTTCTTCTTCCTTCCCCAGAGGCTGCCTGAACTCTTAGGATGGATGAGGGCTCTGTTGGCTGAAGATATGAATTCATGAAATGTCCTGGGAGCACCAGCCTCCTATACAAGACACACCTCCATTGTCACCATGGCACACTTGTTTACAAAACTTGACAACTTGATAAAGAAGATGTCAGCCAAAAAGAGAGCAATAGTTATAAATAACCATCTCAAGTGGAAAATCAGTACAAAATAAATTTACAAGTAATGACTAAGCTATGACTAAATTTACAAATTTTTTACTTGAAAATTACAATTTGCTTAAAAAGACAGGTCACCTAAAAGGGTGAGGCAACCCTTTATCACTTCTGCAATATATAACATTACATTTAAAAAACTAACACTTCACTCTTACAAGAATGCTTAAGTTTTCAAACAGCCACCATATGGGGTGTAACCAGTGTTTATTACCTAGCTAACAATACTTATGAGTAGCTGTGAAAACAAGCTGGAAAATTTTACTCCATGTGCAAATAAAGATTCACCTGTCCTACTTATGTTTAACGATAATAAAAGTATGGATACATGGAAATCCAGATAGACTATATCTAATGAAAATGTTAAAATGTGAAATGCATCTTACATTTTATCCAAATTATCTAAAACTCAGGGTAAATATATCAGAGTCTACCTCAGTTTCCTAGAGCAGCTGTAATAAAGTATCACAAAACGTGGTTTAAAGCAACAAAAATTTATTGTCTCACAGTTCTGAGGATTATAAACCCAGCAGTACGTCAGTGGGACCATTCTCGCTCCCTGAAGCCTATCGTGGAAGACCCTGCCTCGTGACTGGTAGCTTCTGGTGCTCGCTGTCAGTCCCTGGTGGTCTGTGGCTTGTAAACACATCACTCCAATCTTGGCCTCTGTTATCACATGGCCATCTTCCCACTGTGTGCCTTTGTGTCTCTTCCTCTTAAAAACATTTCAGTCATAGTGAAGGAAGGAACCACCCTCCACCAGCATGACCTCATCTTAACTAATTACATCTGCAATAATCCCGAAAGTGAAAGTCATTCAGTCATGTCCGACTCTTTGCGACCTCATGGACTATACAGTCCGTGGAATTCTTGAGGCCAGAATAGTGGAGTGGGTAGCCTTTCCCTTCTCCCGGGGATCTTCCCAACCCAGGGATTGAACCTAGGCCTCCTGCAATAATCCTATTTCCAAATAAATCCCATTCTGAGGTCCTGGGAATAAGACCTCAGCACATTTTAGGGGAGGACACAGTTCAACCCTTAACAGTCTACCCTCTGCCCTGTCCCCAAATTCACATCCTTCCCCATATGCAAAATATATTCACCTTATTCCCAACATTCTCAAATGTCTTAAACATTCCAGTATCAACTCAAAGTCCAGAATTCATCTCAATATCATCAATTCAAAGTCCCAAATTAAATTATCTAAATCATCTAAATCAGTACAAGTGTGATTCATCTTGGGATAAAATTCTCCATCTGAGAAACTGTGAAATCAGAGAATAAGTTGTCTGCTTACTAAATACATTATCCAGGCATAGAATAGACACGTTCTTTCCAAACAGGAGAAATTGGAACAGAAAAGGAGATAATAGGTCCCAGGCAAGCCTTAAAAACTAGCAGGGAAAGTTTCATTAGATTTCAAAGCCTGGAGGATGACAGCCTCAGCCCCTTGGTTCAAGAAGATCTCATCATCACAAGCTTCTGTATTTTCGTTCTGTCCTAAGAGTCATTCTTTCTTCATTTCAGGCTGTCTCTGTCCCTTTTATTCCAGGATGGTATTATTTTTGCTGGTATATTCTCAAAAACCTTGTCAATCTCCCATGTAACTTCCAGAGTCCTAAGTCATCAGACAAGAGTGTCCTCCTTAGAGCTCTCCTGGAGAGTGAAGTCAGTGAAGTGAAGTCGCTCAGTCATGTCCGACTCTATGCAACCCCATGGACTGTGGCCTACCAGGCTCCTCCGTCCATGGGATTCTCCAGGCAAGAATACTGGAGTGGGTTGCCATTTCCTTCTCCAGGGATCTTCCCAACCCAGGGATCAAACCCAGGTCTCCTGCATTGGAGGCAGACACTTTAACCTCTGAGCCACCAGGGAAGCCCCTGGATAACCCCATCTCTATTCCTGGCTTCTGCTGAGATTAGATCCACTGTTAGTCCCTCTGTTCAGTCACTCAGTCGTGTCTGACTCTTTGCGACCCCATGAATCGCAGCACCCCAGGCCTCCCTGTCCATCACCAACTCCCAGAGTTCACTCAGACTCACATCCATTGGGTCAGTAATGCCATCCAGTCATCTCATCCTCTGTCGTCCCCTTCTCCTCCTGCCCCCAATCCCTCCCAGCATCAGTGTCTTTTCCAATGAGTCAACTCTTCCCATGAGGTGGCCAAAGTACTGGAGTTTCAGCTTTAGCATCATTCCTTCCAAAGAAATCCCAGGGCTGAACTCCTTCAGAATGGACTGGTTGGATCTCCTTGCAGTCCAAGGGACTCTCAAGAGTCTTCTCCAACACCACAGTTCAAAAGCATCAATTCTTCGGCGCTCAGCCTTCTTCACAGTCCAACTCTCACATCCATACATGACCACAGGAAAACCATAGCCTTGACTAGACGGACCTTAGTCGGCACAGCAATGTCTCTGCTTTTAAATATGCTATCTAGGTTGGTCATAACTTTTCTTCCAAGGAATAAGCATCTTTTAATTTCATGGCTGCAGTCACCATCTTCAGTGATTTGGGAGCCCCCCAAAATAAAGTCTAACACTGTTTCCACTGTTTCCCATCTATTTCCCATGAAGTGATGGGACCAGATGCCGTGATCTTTGTTTTCTGAATGTTGAGCTTTAAGCCAACTTTTTCACTCTCCTCTTTCACTTTCATCAAGAGGCTTTTTAGCTCCTCTTCACTTTCTGCCATAACGGTGGTGTCATCTGCATATCTGAGGTTATTGATATTTCTCCCGGCAATCTTGATTCCAGCTTGTGTTTCTTCCAGTCCAGCATTTCTCATAATGTACTCTGCATAGAAGTTAAATAAGCAGGTTGACAATATACAGCCTTGACGTACTCCTTTTCCTATTTGGAACCAGTCTGTTGTTCCATGTCCAGTTCTAACTGTTGCTTCCTGACCTGCATATAGGTTTCTCAAGAGGCAGGTCAGGTGGTCTGTATTCTCATCTCTTTCAGAATTTTCCACAGTTTATTGTGATCCACACAGTCAAAGGCTTTGGCATAGTCAAGAAAGCAGATATAGATGTTTTTCTGGAACTCTCTTGCTTTTTCCATGATCCAGCGGATGTTGGCAATTTGATCTCTGGTTCCTCTGCCTTTTCTAAAACCAGCTTGAACATCTGGAAGTTCACGGTTCATGTATTGCTGAAGCCTGGCTTGGAGAATTTTGAGCATTACTTTACTAGCATGTGAGATGAGTGCAATTGTGCGGTAGTTTGAGCATTCTTTGGCAATGCTTTTCTTTAGAATTGGAATGAAAATGGACCTTTTCTAGTCCTGTGGCCACTGCTGAGTTTTCCACATTTGCTGGCATATTGAGTGCAGAACTTTCACAGCATCATCTTTTAGGATTTGAAATAGCTCAACTGGAATTCCATCACCTCCACTAGCTTTGTTCATAGTGATGCTTTCTAAGGCCCACTTGACTTCACATTCCAGGATGTCTGGCTCTAGGTGAGTGATCACACCATCGTGATTATCTGGGTCATGAAGATCAGAGTACATCATGAGAACACGGGGCTGGAAGAAGCACAAGCTGGAATCAAGATTGCCGGGAGAAATAGCAATAACCTCAGATATGCAGATGACACCACCCTTATGGCAGAAAGTGAAGAGGAACTAAAAAGCCTCTTGATGAAAGTGAAAGTGGAGAGTGAAAAAGTTGGCTGAAAGCTCAACATTCAGAAAATGAAGATCATGGCATCTGGTCCCATCACTTCATGGGAAATAGATGGGGAAACAGTGGAAACAGTGTCAGACTTTATTTTGGGGGGCTCCCAAATCACTGAAGATGGTGACTGCAGCCATGAAATTAAAAGACACTTACTCCTTGGAAGGAAAGTTATGACCAACCTAGATAGCATATTGAAAAGCAGAGACATTACTTTGCAGACAAGGTCCGTCTAGTCAAGGCTATGGTTTTTCCTGTGGTCATGTATGGATGTGAGAGTTGGACAGTGAAGAAGGCAGACCACCAAAGAATTGATGCTTTTGAACTGTGGTGTTGGAGAAGACTCTTGAGAGTCCCTTGGACTGCAAGGAGATGCAACCAGTCCAATTTAAAGGAGATCATCCCTGGATGTTCACTGGAAGGAATGATACTAAAGCTGAAACTCCAATACTTTGGCCACCTCATGGGAAGAGTTGACTCATTGGAAAAGACACTGATGCTGGGAGGGATTGGGGGCAGGAGGAGAAGGGGACGACAGAGGATGAGATGGCTGGATGGCATCACTGACTCGATGGACATGAGTTTGAGTAACTCCGGAAGTTGATGATGGACAGGGAGGCCTGGGGTGCTGCGATTCATGGGGTCGCAAAGAGTCGGACACGACTGAGCGACTGAACTGAACTGAACTGAAGACAATCTTGGATGGTAAATTCAGTATTCCTATTTTCTTGAAGTTACAACTCCACCCCTAATTTTTAAAATTTAAAGAAAATGTCTTAGAATTGGAAAGAAAAAAAAAAAAGCTCTAAGAAAGGAATGTTTCATCTTTCAGGTTGAGTTTTTTTTTTTTCTTCCTTCAATGTTAGCAGAGATCACATGTTAGGATGACTATTGTGCCCTCATGTTTTCAAAGTTCTTCCTTGAACGTCATCAGTTTTCCATAGACCATAAGGAAAAATCATTCATTTCAAAGGAGCTGTCCAGGCAGAACATCCATACATAAAATAAAAACACATATATGGCTGGGTCGCTTTGCTATGCACCTGAAACTGTTACAGTATTGTTTAATTGGCTTCAATATAAAATAAAAAGGTTACATAAAAAAGTTTTTTTAATTTAATTAAATTTTAAAAAATAAAAAACATTGTCTTTTTGCAGTAATAACAGCAGGGGACAAAATTGGAGCCTTTCCTACTTGGAGCATTGAAAATCTCACATATGAGGGAATTTACTGCACTATTTCTCCGTGTTTTTGTTTAGTCGCTAAGTCATGTCTAATTCTCTTATGATCCTATAGACTGTAGCCTTCCAGGCTCCTCTGTCCATGGGGTGTCCCAGGCAAGAACACTGGAGTGGGTTGCCATTTCCTTCTCGAGGGGATCTTCCTGACCCAAGGATCAAACTCTTGTCTCCTTCATTGGCAGGAGGATTGTTTATCACTGCACCACCCAGGAAGCCCATTTCTCCCTGTAATCAATCACTTGTTGTTGAGTCTTTACCTTCTGGTGGTAATAGATTTCATAGCCTAGCCAAACCAATCCACCC